>NW_028300899.1:6880000-7075000 GCF_049000335.1 Polistes dominula
TGTGTGGAGGTGAAATTATACGAGGGGTGAAAACGTTATCGCGATTTCGTGAACGAAAGTAAGTAACATTTGTCAAAGTGGGAAAAATAATGTTGGTGGGGTGGTTATGGTGGTTATATTGTTGTTGATGTTGGTGGTGGTGGGGTTGTGGTGGTGGTTGCATCACGCCCATTGGCTTTTCTAATCTCGGAAGTCTAGGCGAGCATCTATAATGCATGCCGGCTGTGTTAGGGTATTTCTAATCCCACACAAGTTGCAGTTCAACCCCTCTAAAAGACTTTTGAGATAGTCCAAATATATATCGATAGAACACCCCCACCCTTTCATCCCCCTTTCCATCTCTCCTATCTTCGTTTTTCTACACGGATGAGTCACTTGTTTTTATCTCTTTTCTATCTTTCTCTTACTTTTGCAATGACGTTTCGTACCATAAAAAATGTGTGTGTGTGTGTCATTTATTTTTAATACACAATAATAATTCTTTTCTTGTTTCTTGTATAACATTTCTATATGTACTTGAAAAAAAATAATGGGGGAAAGTTTCACGCTTGATCACAATTTTTATCTGCAATTCCGATGGTTTCCCTATTGCAACATCAGCTTAAAAAGAAAGATATGATGCATTATATTTTAGGGGTTGGTTATTAAGGATTTAATGATATTTTCATGATCTTAATAAAGTAAAGAATGTTTTTATTTTGAAATCCTATAAATCAATAATTAATTATAAATTTTGTTTGGTGATGGGTTAAGGAAAAGAGAAAGGTTTGAAGACTCGTATCACAATTCGTCTGTCTTTATCTATCTATTTATCTATCTATCTATCTATCTATCTATCTGTAGCTTATTCTTGTTGAGAGTTTACGGTATGCATGGTATGAGACTGGTCGTGCTCGAAATTTCTCAGCTATGGAACGCCATACCAAAAATTCTTCGAACTATACCATCACCCATCAACGTACAATTTTCAAATGCAAATTAATTAATAGGTGAAAGATTTATCTTAGAATTGGATTCGAACATACACAGACACACACACCTATATACTCGTAAATATTATTTCTTAATGAGGTGTCAAAACAAAAAAACAGATTATCTTAAAAAAAAAATAAAAAAGTAATTGATCTGAAAAAAGGTGCAACTTCTATCTGGTTTTTTGTGTTTTTTTTTTTTTGATGGGCAGATGTTTTAGGATTTTCGAGAGATGATAAAGAACCGATAACACGGCCTATAGGAAATGGAAAATGCAATGTGTGTGTGTGAGCGAGAGAGTGAGAAACAGCCGGCCAGTTTTTCGAAGCAGGTTTCTAAACCAAGTGGGAAAAGTCATTTCATCATGAAATGAATTCTACGATGTAATTTTGGTATACTTCGTTTTTTGATCCTTCCTTCCTTTTCTAAATGAAATTAAACAAGGACGAAAGGAACGGTTTGATAAATTAACAAGAGATGTTAAATGAAAGATAACGTTTTCATTATTTAGAATCATATTTTGCTTGGTAACGTTGTAACATTTGAAATTACATTTTCATTCGATTCAAAGAAAAGTTTGATCAACGTTCTCATATTTACACCCACCCACCCAACCACCCACCCACCCAACACACACACACACACACACACACACACACACAGAGAGAGAGAGAGAGAGAGAGAGAGAGAGAGAGAGACACACACACACAGACACACACACACACACATGTACATTTTCGTATTCGAATTTACACAAATAAAGGAATAAATCTATAAATAAAATACTTTCAAAGAGTTGCATATAAATTTTGACATATAAATCGTGTTAAGAAATATAATATTTAGATTTGTTTTTCTTAGATATTTAATATATACATATGTATATATAAGTGCATATTATATGGACACATTATTGATGTAATATATTAATAATAATTATATAAAATTTAATGAATAATAAATTAATTTGAATATTAAATTAATTTACTAATACAATAATTATATTAAAATAATAAACACTTTAGCATATAGTTCTTTTATTTAAAATAAAAAAATACAAAATTAGAATATCGATCAATCGAATTTTCTTCTTCTACTTTTTTCCTTCTATTTTATTTTTTTTTTTATTTTTATCATAGGAAAAAATAGTAGAAGAAAAATAAAATAATAGATAGATGGATAGAGAGAAAAAGAATTAGTTGGAAATAAACACATTTTTAGTTTGAATTTTTTTTTTCAAGAGAAATAGAAGAAACCATGGTAAAAATTTGTATTTTTATATCGACAGGTAAGGGAAAGGAAAAGGGAAAAAGGAAAGAAAAGTAACGTTGATGAAACATTTGCTTTTGTTATTTTAAACCGAGATACACGTATGTTTGTATCAGCTTTCGAAAAAAAAGTGCGTCACGCCTATCTCTCTCTCTCCCTCTCTCTCTCTCTCTTTCTCTCTCACTCTCTCTCATTCTTTTTTTTCTCACTTTTCGTTTCGGGAACCATTATGGCGATATAATGTACAGAGACGCCTCAGACTTTTTTACGATGTAGCGTGCAAAATTTATGTGCAATATGTGGCACACATCTCGTGTGTGCTCACAGAAATGGGGGTGGATGAAGTGTTGGAAGTGTAGGGCCAAAAAGAAAAAGAAAGAGAGAAAAGTAAATAAAAAAAAAAAAAAGATGGAGGAAGAAAATTCGCATAATGCATAAGTCGTATAATATCGATGACAAGTGTGAAGACACACAAGGAGGTAGAAAATGAATAAATTGAAATATTACTTACTTTGTGATCTATACTAAAATGAAATAAATCTTCGACCAACTTAATTGGATTCTTCTTCAGAAGAAAAAGAAGAAGATGAAGAAGAAGAAGAAGAAGAAAAAGAAGAAGATGAAGAAGAAGAAGAAGATACTAAAATGTTCATTTTGATTTTTCTTATAGAAACAAATCGTGCAGATTTTGATACGAATTTAGTTGCATTTCTATAGAAATTTTGTAAAAGATAGAAGGGTAAGGGGGTAGGAGAGGGGTAAGGGAGGAAGAAGATAAAGAAGAAGAAGAAGAAGAAGAAGAAGAAGAAGAAGAAGAAGATGAAGAAGATATCAAAATGTTTATTTTGATTTTTCTTCTAGAAACAAATAGTGCAGAAAAAAAGTAAAGAAAAACACTCGATACGATTTTGATTGCATTTCTATAGAAATTTTGTAAAAGATAGACGATGAAGGGGGAACAGGGGAACGGGGGAAAATGGGGAAGGAGATTTAGGTAGAAGAAAGGATTCGTCGTATTGTTTAAATTACTATCCTACCAAAGCGGATATTCTCTCGTTCTTCTCTAAACCGGATTGTAATTGTAAATAGCATTTGTAAACACCGGTGACCTGTTTTCATGAACGTACTGGAACAATAGGAGAGTACCCTATCTACTCTACACTACCTCGAACTCATGTACAGAAAGAGAGAAAGAAAGAAAGAGAGAGAGAGTAAGAGAGAGAGAGAGAGAGAGAGAGAGAGAGAGAGAGAGAGAGAGAGAGAGAGAGAGAGTAGTTGTGTAGTTAACGTGAACGAGTAACTAGACGATAAACGTCATCATATTTCTAAATATAGCTATATTTATTTTTATCTTTTTTTATTTAATATAATTGTTATAAGATATATCTCATAAAGATATTTTTTTATAAAGTGTAAGTATATACTTATTATATTCATATAGTTTGGTTATATATGTGCCCATAATTATGAAAGTGGTCTAATAAGTCAAAATTAAAAAAAAATGAGTTTATTAGTTATTACGCACCACATTATTTTAAACTAAATAAATTCAAAGTAATTTTAAAACGATATTGTCAAAAATGAGTCGTTAGATAATGTTTGTTTTCTCAATATTACATAGAATTCATATAATGTTCAAATAGATATCTTTAAATATCTCAAAACAAGACATACATGACTTATTAGACCACTTTCATAATTATGGGCACATATTTATTATATTAATAATATTTTAATAATAATATTATATTATTATATATATTTTTATTCATTCAATTATAATATTAATAATAATAATATTGGTATTTGTGGTAATGAACTTTCGAGTTCCTAATGCCAATTAATAATAATATTATATTTTAAATAATATAATATTATATTTTTTTTGTATAATTATTTAATAAAATAATTTATTTAATATCTAACAAAATTGTACATTCATACACAAGAACAAACTTTACTTGCATAGTAGATATTTTAATACACATATCGATATAACGAGTAATATAATTTTTTTTGGTCTGTTTCCTCAATGATTTGACTTTAATCAAGGAAGAAAACAATGCAATAGGTAACTGTTGTAAGATAGTTTTCCATAATTCAGTAATATCGATTTGTACGATAGTACGTAGAGTTCGAATGAGGTATGTAATATTAGATACTTTTGATAGTTTCGTTTCACATTGATGTTAGTATATCGTAGTTGAAACAAAAGATCGATTATATATACATATGTGATATATATATATATATATATATATATATATATATATATATATATATATATATATATATGTACATGTACGTAAATGCATATGTCCTTCTCGCGAATTAAATCGACGATGCGAACCGAAGTTGTTGGATCATAGCACGAGTTACGTTCCCATTTCGACATCTCGCACGGTTGAACTTATACGAGAGAGAAAGAGAGACAGAGAGAGAGAGAGAGAGAGAGAGAGAGAGAGGGAGAGTTTGTTGCTCTGATGCAGTTGCTATCATTGAAGCATAATTCGTCATATTTTCAACTACGAACCAACCAGGACCAATAGTCAGATGGAAATCAAAATGAAACTGGCAGAATTTTTTACGCTATCGAATTCTACAAAATTAAACATTTTCCTGTTATTTATTATATTGGATATTTTTTTTTTTTTTAGCTAGTATTTTTTAATAAAATATATATATATATATATATATATATAATACGAGAGGAATGAGTGTGAGTATATTTCTGTAGGGATTTTAATATCCCATATTTGATTGATACAAAAAATTATTAAATGGTCAAATTAATATTTATAATATTTATAATATTTATACAAAACCCTAAACTTATTTATTACAATAAGTTATTTTAAAATAATAATTATCGAACGAAAATAATATAATACAAATTAATATTTATAATATTTATAATACTTATAACCTAACACTAAACTTATTTATTTCAACAATTTATTTTAAAATAATTAACATTATCCAACAAATGAATATAACATATATCATTTATTTAATTTATTTAACATTTCATCATTACACCTTCTTTTAAAAAATTATTTTTATCCTCAACGAAAATTGTTGATTTTTTTTTGCAAACATTATAATTGTACATTCCGTTTTAGTTGTTCGTTTAAAAAAAAGAAAACAAAAAAAAATTGAAATGAACATTAGTAGATACTCTGATTATCTGACTCGCTTGGAAAACTAGCTTGTGCACAAGGGTTCAAATCTTCTTATCCAAAAGAGAGAGAGAGAAAGAAAGAGTCACATATACCATCACTGGATGATCCATTTAACGAAGGGCTTCGCGTTTGTAATCGTGTGATACAGAAAAAACTCATTTCGAGATACTTCTCTTCGTTGCCATTATACCTTTTCAGAATCCCAAAGACTTTCTATCTCTTTCATTCTGTCTCATTCTCTCTTATTCATGTTTTCTCTACTCTATGCATTCCCCTTACCCTTCACTTTCCCTCCGACCCTCCTTTCTCTCTTCTCTTTTCGTCCATTTTATACAGGAAAAGCGATTCCGAGCATTGGGATTGCGGGTCAGCTGTCATTTCCCAGACAGAATAAACAGCAGTTTCGACCGTCATGATCTCTCTCTCTCTCTTTATTTCTCTCTTTCTCTTTCTCTTTCTCTCTTTATTTCATTTTACTTCTCGCGAAAAAGCAACGTTTTGTTCTACCATCGGTCAATTTTAGAAAAGCGGGGAGCAACGTTTTGGTTGCTTATGATATGCGATCTTTTTTGTTTAACTCGCATATATTATTCCCACACACACCCACACATACATACATATGCATACACATACACTTTACTGAGTGACAAATCGTATCCTGTTACTCGCATCAATAATTCATCTCAAATTGACTCATTTTATATCTTTCATCCAATTAACGTTTTAACTATTCTATGTTGTTGGTTTGATTTTTTATTGAATTTATTTTATTGATATGGTTCAAATGGACATGAAATACCATTGAGTTTTTCTTTTTTAATGGATCGATTGCAAATATGATTTGTAATATATATATGTATATATTATATTACATATATTATATTACATATATTTATAATATTATAAATATTTTATAATAAATATTAATTTAATTATATTATAATTAATATAATTAATAATTATATATAATATTATAATAATTATAATAATATTAATAATATTAATTAATATGGTATAATTAATATATTAATTTAATTATATTAAAATTAATATTTTTAATATATAATATAATTTAAAAATTATATTATATAATAATATTATAATAATATATTGTATATAATTTTTTTTATTTAAAAAAAATTTAAAAACCATTTTTCTCGTTCTTTAAAAAGAATGCAACACCTCACGAAAGATGACAAATTTAAATGAGTCAGATGATGAGAAGGATTCTCTTTCTATCAAATAAGTTGAGTAAGATGTGTGAAAATTAGGATAGAAATAAATACACACACACAACTACTACAACTGTATTTTGAAGAATCGATTTCAGATAGAAACCGGTGAGAGAAACAATCGATCGGTTGCTTTGGCTTACAGCTCGGTGAACAATTCAATAAACGAAGTGAATTTCCATGCTCATGAGATGCAAATCGTCGAATGAGAGAATGAGAAAGAGAGAGAGAGTGAGAGAGTCCAGTATGGGATAAAACCCCGTGTGAGTGATCGATCGTGTCATGGATTATCCAACAGCTAACAAATTTCAATTTACAGAAAGCCAGAATCGGTAAGAGAAAGATTCCCAACTAAATCGTATCATCTCTTTTCTATATTTATGCGTTTACGTGTGCGTGAGTGGTGAGTGGTGTGAGTGTGTTTTGGGATTTGGTGATTTCTAGGGACTTCTTTCATTTCTTTTTCCTTTTTTTTTTTTTTACTTTTGCTTGCTTGTGGATAACGAACGGAATAACCAAGAAAGAAGGAAAGATCGGTAACGTGATCTTTCACGAAATACGAAAAGATTCGCAGTAAAGTCACGCAAGAAAGTAGGATTAATAATTGAGTATCCTTATTAAGTGTAGCTTTGCGCCCCCAAGATCGAATCCTTTCATTTTTAATAACCCCACGTTCGGCTTCTCTTCTTCTTCTTCTATTTCTTTCTTTTATTGTTAAAAAAAAAAAAGTAACAAAAAGATAGTAGGGTGGGTATCCTTAAAGTAGTGAATCGTTTCGTTTGCTCACCTTTAAAAAACTCATATTCCAAATCGCATTCCTGTATCTTAACAGTGATCGAAAAAAAAATAGATAAACCGATTTATCTCGTCCGGCAATTGAACATAAATGTACCAAAGAAATATTTATTATCCATTTAAAAAACAATAATATTATTATTATATTAGATTAAAATTACAAAAAGAAAATTAGCGTAAAAAATTAAGTTAATTTAATCATATATAATAATAATAATAATAATAATAATAATAATAATAATAATAATAATAATAATAATAATATATTATATTAAATATATAATAATATTTTATATAATAATAAAAAAATATTATATAATAATATAATATATATAATAAAAATAATAAATTTTATTATTAATAATAAAATATTATATATAATAATATAGTTATAATATAGTAAATTTAATAATATAGTATATATTAATAAAAAAAAAGTAATTATAAAAATTAACTCAAAAAACAAATTAAATTAAATTTAAAACAAAATGACGTTCCATCTAGGTAGGTTTGTTATATTAATTTATGACGTAGCTAAATCTTGACTAAAAAAAAATAAAAAAGAAATAAAAAACTATCTTTTCGAAGTTCAATGCGCGTGCTGTGGTATCGTACATTTTGATCAAACTTAATTATCATGACGATAAAAGTCACACCACCACACTTACGTGAGAAAGAGTGAGTGAGAGAGAGAGAGAGAGAGAGAGAGAGAGAGAGAGATAAGCTTTCCATGTAATTGCGAAAAAGGATGTAGGGGCCTGATTGGGTCCAGGTGAGAAGACTTCTCTTCGTCGTCTTCGTCTTCGTCTTCGTTGTCGTCTTCGTCCACTTCATGCAATCAGAAAAAGAATAAAATCTACGTGTATATGTTAAACTTAACGGACAGCTGTCAGGTCCAAGGATTCCACGAAATCAGTCGACAAAACCGATTTCGTATGAATGGATTGTTAAAAAGTTCGATAATCGGTCTCGATAAAAACCGGTTATCAAGGATGGTTCCTACCATTCCTTACCCTATACACTCATACATACATACACACATATACATTCAAATCCTCCTCAACACTCATGTTCGATTCACAGCAAGAAACCAAATCGAAACTATCCTAACACGCTAAATGACTTGCCAACTTGGCATCAACTTGACCGATGTTACTTTCATTATCATTATTATTATCATCTATACTTTCTCTGTCTCTATCCTTCTTTCTTTCATCGATCGATCTTTTAAAAAAAAAAAAATCATTGATGTTTTAAAAACGAAACAACAAAGTTATTTAACACCTTTGGTGAAGAGAAGAAGGAAAAGAAGATAAAAAATAACTCAATTTAATATGTGAAATTCTATAACTATTCTGATATTTTTTTTTTATATAATTATATATTATATAATATAAATTATATATAATATATATATTAGGGTGGGTCGAAAAAATCTTTTTAACGCTTAATTTAATCGCCAAAACATAAGACACCATTTTTACAGAGCAGTTAATTTCCTACCAAAATTTGTATTGCGCATTTTTTAATAGTCATTTATTGTCGAGTTATAAAATTCATAAATAAAAATGAAATTTGTCTTAAAATAATGAAACTTAAATCTTCAATATGGTGAGGTTTACGGAAAAAATATAAGATACCTTTTTTTGTAGAGTATTAAATTTCCTACAAAATTCTTTCAGAACATTTTTCTGTACAATCAATTAATGATAAGATATGAATTTTATTCTATTGGACTGAGAAAAAAAACTGCGATGCGGAGGATCTTTCTATTAAAATTAAGAGCTCATATTTGGTGAGAATTTTTTTAAGGTGTCTAGCAACCCATTTTTCCGTGGCATTTGTAAAAAAAAAAAATAATTGATTTTTTTGACCTACCCTAATATATATATATATATATATATATATAAATAAATAAAATTTTATATATTAATAATAATATTTTTTATTATTATATTATTATATTATTATATTATTAATATTATTAATATTATTATATATATATTTATAATATTATATATATTAATAAATAAAAATATATATATATATATATATATAAATAAAAATTCTTCGTTCCATCCATTTGCATGAAATTAAATTTGCCCTACACCTCTTCCCTCCCACCATTTCTCATATATCTCAAGGAAGATACTTTCTTTTCAATTCGAGCACTACCCTTCCAGATTTGTAGCCACAGTTGAATCAGAAAAAACCTCGGCTTTTTTTTTCTTACTAGAAGTGGTGGAGGAAAGAAAAAAAAAGTGTTAGCGACCATGAAGAAATCTCTCGATAGAAAGAGAGAGATGAGAGATCAGTGAACGCATATTAACAGAGTAGAATATAGGGGTGAATTGTAAAAAAGGATGATGGAAAAAGAAAGAATGATGATGAAGAAAGAGACCTTTATAATATGAGAAAGAAGAAGGTATCTTTTTTTTTCTTGATGTGTTGGTGGTTGCACCCTGCTGCCCGTCAACCACCACAAACTATTTTACGTTTTGTGTCACCGCGGTAGACCATTTTATACAAACATGCCTATATGTTTTCTTCTAACTTCTTTTTACCTGCCATAGGCACGCTCGAAACGTCTCTTCCCCTGTATTTATGAATATGTATATGTACATGAGTATATTGTGTGTGTGTGTGTTTGGATTCATTGGTACGAAACGAAAAATATCTATAATTTAATGTCTCCTACATGGTAGACACACGATTATGACGAATACTGACATACAATGGGGAACAACGTTAGCAATCTAGATAAGATACGAATCAGTAATCCTTTTTTTAATATTTAAAAGGAATAATTTTTATTATGAGAAAGAGTTGTGATGGTAAGACTAGTATGTTCTTTTAATAAATTTTTTGGAAGAAAGAAATAAAAAATTACCATATGGAATTACTAATTTATTTTATAATAATATTTTTAATATTATAATATATTAATATATTAATATGTATTAATTATATATATATATATATATTATCTATATAATTTAATTATGTAGATAATTAAATATAAATTATAATATAATTAAATTTATATTATAATATTAATATATTATAATATAAAAAATTAATATTTTTATATTAATATTTATATATTAATATTTCTAATAAATAATTCAATGTTCATTTTTTTTAAGTCCAACATTGTCAGATAAAAATTTACAAAAAAATATTATTTCAAGATGCATCCTTTTAAGATACTTTATATATAACATATACAGAGAGAAGGATTTTAGTTCATGCTACGATAATTTACAAAGTAGAATTTTTTGTGATATTCTATTGAAGATTTTCACACCAGATGATGAGGAAAAGAACTCAAAATTTCTTTAGAAATTGCAATAAAGAATTGTCCTTCTTATCGATCGTAAACTAAAAAAAGAACATCGAGAAATGTGAAGAGAAGACAGATTAGTAATCTTCAGATCATTTCATATAGAAATCAAAACCGAGATTGGTATCGTCCAAAAAAATATCATTCACTTGTAGAAGTTTGTATGTATGTATGTAAGTGAGGAATCTTTTTTTTTATGGAGAGGGGAAGAGGATATAGTTGACGGTGGATGAGCATCCCTGGGAGTGTTTCTTGGTCGGCACAATACGGAATAATGGGATTACATAAACAACGGCAACAAGGCATTGTGGTTTGGAAGGGAGGAAGAAAGAAAGGTTCGTATGGGTGGGTTGGTAGGTAGGTAAGCCAAAGAAAGGTAGGCTAAGGTACAAAAACGAGAAAGAAGGAAGGAAGGGAAGAGGAAGAAGAACGTATAGGTGTGGGACCTACAAAAAAAATGAGAGAGAGAAGGAATAAGGACAGTTGGTCCTTAAGAGGGAAGAAGAAGAAAACTTTCCGCAGGATTTGGGTATCTTTCGTAGTCGACTATACTTTGTGGATTTTCTAACAATAAAAGCAGCAACCATAGTGTCGTCGTTTGCAGAAGATATACTGCTATGGTGTTTGAAGTTTCTTCCTCTTCTTCTTCTTCTTTTTCTTTTCCTTCATCTCTCTTGCTTCTTTATTTCTATAGGAGGGGATTCACATACGAACGAGAACCCCACAAGTAAAATTTGACCATGGATGAGGACGACGACGTCAATGGCTGGTGCATTGTCAAAATATTGGCGTCGATCGGATCGTACGAGCTTTTGTATCATTTTACCACCCCTTAGTTATATACCCTACCAGATTTAGTTACCCTAGCTGACTTCTACACACTGAGGGATTGCTTGCGTCACGTGGTTGTATTCTTGAAAGAAAACTAAAGGAAGAACGACCACCTATAACGGATGAAATATACACTTCTTCGTCGTTCTATCATTTTTGTTGTCAAGGTTTTTTTTATTTTAAATAATCGATAAATTTTTTTTTCTGATCTATTCTTAATCGATTTAATAGCAGAACCGGTCCCTTAGTCACCGGTTATATTCTTTTATTCGAAAATACGTAAACACTCTTACTTGGTTTTGGTTAAGTTTTGAAAAATATTAAATGGTTGACCTAGACCAACAAATGTTGAGAAAATCAATTATTATACTCGGGACAAAGTTTCTTCCTAACATTCACTCAACGAGAAAGAAGGGACTCCAAGCATTTCTCTTTCTTTCTTTCTTTCATTTTTTTTTCTTTTTCTTTCTCGCTTTTTTTTTCTTATTCGCGGTTTTGCGGTTTGCCAGTGTTTGCCACCGCGCGTTACCTGGGCTGATTACAACTTGTCGTACCTTTTCCTAAGGAAGTCTACACGTATATCCACCAAATTGCAGGTTGCTTATAGTTTTCTTTTTTTTTTAGAGCATTTTTTTTTACAACATTTAAAGAAAAAGAAAAAAAAATGTTAAAGAAGATATACTTCTTGGAATATTACACAAACATTTTGGGAAAAGTTACTACATCCAATATGTCAGCCAATCTTCTACTACCCACATAATGCATAACCATATTATATATATATATATATATATAACCCCCATACATTTTAGATAGTACCTCGTCACATAATTCGGTAGATAATACATGGTCCATTTGGTTTTGGTTCGTGGTTTGTGGTTTATAATAGCATCCGACATTGATCGATCTGACAATATGTCGTCTTCTTTATTATTATTACATATATTTAGATTTTTATTTAATTCTATTTTTTTTTATTTTTTGACAATTTCTTAAGTGTAAGTTAAATCTTTTGACGTATCAGTACGTCATAAATTTGATTGGAAAAAGATGCATATGATAATTTTTATATTATTAGGTTAGGAAACTTTGTTTTTGCTATTCTCCTACAGATGGCTTGTAGAAAAAATGGCGGGAATAAAGCTATATACACCTATTAATTAATTATTATAATATTAATTTAAATTATTATAAATATTTCAAAGTAAATAATGTGTACTCAAAATATTTAAAAAAAAAATACAAAATATCCATGTGATTAGTAACAAATACCATATAAGGGTTATATGGGTGATTTGAAAGGATATAAAAAGTTAAAGTTAGGTGAAATCAAAGTATCTGTTTTTCAATAGCACGAGATCGTTTGGTTTTTTTTTCATAAAAAAGAAAATCGAATGTTATCGCGAGTAAACCAAACCTATTTTCAAAGACTCCTGGTAGTCGTCATAGTCATTCGATAATTCGAGAAGTCGAGAAAGGAGGTAGGTAAATGTCCGCAAGCTAAAAAAAGAGTATTGTGAGTACTGAGTGAAGAGGGAAAAGGAAAGAAAAGGAACGGGGGAAGGGAAAGAAAAGCACATAGAAATCGTTTATCGTCGATCGTTGTTCGGCATCGTCGTCCTCGGGCAAACCGCAAACTACCATAACCATAACCACGCAAAGCGGTTAGAATACTTTTTAAACGAGTAACTACTCTCGATGCTGACCGCTCTATCCGGAATAGATATACCATTTGTGAATTTCTATGTGTGTATATTATCTTTCTATGGGGAGGGGTTGATAGAGGAAAGTACGTGTATGGTGTATGTATCAATGTATTCGTGAAACATTTTTGCTATTTCTTTTTAGTCATCGTTGTAGTCGTTGTCGTCGATCCATTACGAGCAAATCGACTGTTTTACTAAAGGTGTGTGTGTGTGTGTGTGTTTGTATGCTTATGTGTGTACATGGTATAATGTGACGTAAAAGATAAGTGAAAAATGATCGGTGATTTTGAAGAAACTTCTTTTTTTCCTCTCTCAAAATTATACATCATATATTTCTTCATTTTTTATTTGATCGTTTATGATTTTTATTTTTTTATTAATCATGTAACTCGATCGTAAAGATTGTTCTTTGATCATGCTGGAAAATTTCTCTATTTCTCTAATATGTCACTCACAGTTCCAGTTTTGGTTTCGTATCGCGAACCAGTCCCATGGTGGGTTGTTCTAAGCGGTTCCTAAACCAGGAACAACAACACGTTTCATACTGTTTGCTAAGAGTATTAAACGCATTTAAAAGGCGGCCTTCGGTGGGTCTCTTCTAACTGAACGTTGTTGGACATACGGTGAGCATAGAAACGTTCTTTCTACCCATCTGCTTCTATTTCTTGTCTATTATATTCTTCCTCCATCTATTTTGCAATTTGTGAATAGCTTTTTTTTCTTTTGAATACTTATAGTAAATTATTTAGTAATATGCAATTCTATCTACTCGGTTAATATATTTTTCTTTTTTATTACCAAATTATTTAATTTTAGGAAATAGGGGTTTTTCAAAATTTACTCGATTATATAATATACAGGGTGATTCTTATTAATTTATAATATAATTTATAATAAATATGAAATTATTATAAAATTTATAATATTATAATATATAAAATATAATAATATAAATAAATAAAATATAATATAATAATATTATATTATATTATATTATTATATATAATATATTATATAACAAATATAAATAAATATTTATTTTTAATTTTTATGTAATTTTAGGAAATACGAGTTTTTCAAAATTTACTCGATTATATGATATATAGGGGTGATTCTTATTAATTTATAATATAATTTATATATAATATAATTTATAATAAATATAAAATTATTATAAAATTTATAATATTATAATATATATATATAAATAAATAAAATATAATATAATAATATTATATACTATATTTTTTTTATAACAATTATAAATAAATATTTATTTTTAATTTTTATTTAATTTTAGGAAATACGTGTTTTACATAGATTATTAATTTAACCAATCGTATAATCATAATTAATAAACACTTAAAAGAACAAAATTCTAATTGAATTAATAATAAGTAAAATGAAATAGTTAAATCTAAGAAAAGATTATCTTCTGTATTATTATCAGAGTAATTATTATCTCTTTTGTTCACAGCAAAGAAAGAAAAGAAAAGAAAAGAAAAGAAATAGAAATAGGATAAGAAGAATAAAAATAAGAAGAAGAAGAGTAAAACGTGTCCAATCGTCCTGACACCGTAAAGAAAGCCCCTGCACAAAACTTGACTGTAAAGGAACTAACAATATTGCTTCGCGTTCTACCATAGTAAAAGACAGAGAAAGACGTGGGAGGAAAAATAAAGGTAAAAGAAAAAAAAGTAAAAGAAGAAGAAGAAGAAGAAGAAGGGCAGTGAAGGACTAAAAGTTAGAAACTTGTCCTTCTCTCCCTGGCCATTTAAAGCCGCGAAAAGGTCCAACTTTCTTTTCTCTTTCTCTTTTTCCAAAGTATTATATTAGTGAAGATTACTTGCATAAGTATTAACTCACACATACACATACACACATATATTCTTTCTTTTACGCATATCTTGAACATAGTTTCTCTCCCCCTTTGCCCTTCCTTACCCCTCTTTTGTTCGTTCTCTCGAACGAATACGTGAACGAAGCGTGACAAAATGCGAAGGTGAGCTGAGCCGCACGCGTTTTGTAAACTCAACCCGAACATTTGGACGACATTTCGTGGTAAACGAGTCGTGACGAGCAGAAGAAAACCAAGAAGGAAATGATACCAGAAAAGAAAAGGGAAAGGGAAGGGAAGGGAAGGGAAGGGAAGGGTTATGGAAAGACTAAAAGGATGAGACAACGCGACCAAGAGGATGCATGTTTGGTTTGCGTTGCTCGTTGGATTCTTCTATGTTACATGTTCGAAAAGAGTGCCAGAAGTTGTGGTGAGGAGGAGGGAGGAGGGGAAAAGATAAAGAATGATTCCCTTTAGTTAAAAAGAATAAACTACGTTCTTCTTCTATTCATTTCTAGTCGTTGAAAACGTAGATCTTTTATTTTTCGGATGTTCTCACACTGTCTATGGGGAGTGTCATTCTTTGTATCAACCCCTCCCTCCCTCCCGCCCCAACCCCCTTTATTTTCTCCCATTGGTCTACTTAAAATGTAAAAAAGAAACGTACACTCATACCTGTTACTATTACCTTTTACGCACGATAATGAATTATACTTTCTATTATTATTATTATTATTATTCTTTATCTTTCTGTTACTCTTCTTTTTTTTATGGTTAGGAAGATGGAGGAGTTAACAGTGAACGTAACGTCCTCCCTTTTTTTTTTTCTTTTCTTTTTACCTTTCCTTTCGTCGGTTGTCCGTAGTTGTCATCGTCGTTAGCAGCAACGTGGGTGTGTATATCTGTGTCTCTGTGTGTGTATTTCTCAGTTTTCAGATAGAAAAGATTACTGATGTGTCATATATATATATATTTTTTTTTTGACATACGATACGAGAGGATAAAAAAAAATGGCTTCCTTCCCGAGAAAATTTATAAACCGACAAACATTGTGACTTGGTCGTGAAGTATATTAAAGATAATTTACTATTTCATAAGTCCCTAGATAATAACTAATAGTATAAAGGTTAAACGTGTACCAACCAAGCAAGCAACCAACCCTTCAAGTCGGTTTGTTCCCTTCCTTTTATTTTTTTTTTTATATTTTATTTCATCTCCACCCTTCAACTTAATCAGGCTCATTCAGTCCACCGCGAAACAACCTGCCACATGGTGGCCATTGTACGTTAATACAAACACACACATGCAAAAGAAAAGTATCGATAATGATTCTTTTGTGTGTGTGTGTGTGTGTGTGCATGTGTAAAAAGAACTCTTCTTTCTTTTTCTTTTATATAGGAAACAGACACAAAGAGTGAAAGAGATGCAATGCTATCGGCATCGACGCGAATAAACACACTGATCGCCATATGTACCATTATCATACTTCTCCTTTTACCTATGCCATTGTTCTGTGGCATTAGCCATTGTCATCCACACAAAGTTTTGTACAGTCCCTTTTTCAGTAGTAGTTGTAGTTGTGTGGGTTATCGTTGTCCTCGTCATTCGTCCACTCGAAAAACAGACCCGTGAAAATTCAAGCGGCCCATTACTCCTACCCTCTCTGTATTTTTCTTTTTTTTCACCCTTCCTCACCCTAATAAGCTATCGTATAATATATATATGTTGACTACTAATACTAGTAAAATACTCGTATCATGAACACCGGCTGTCGCTGTTTAGGGAAATCGAACGACTCGAGCGGAAAATTGTCAAAAGTTCTCTCACCATGATAGAAGATAACTCCCTCTTGATTTAATACCACCTAGTTACTATTATGTTCACGTTCATGGGATTCTGTCAAATTAATTTTAATCTTATAACAGTATTGAGTTTCTTTTTTTTATTTATTTCAATGCGTTCATAGTTATAACGCAAATGTTCTTTTTTTATTAATTGAACAGAATAATATATGCCACGGTATTTGTTTAATAAAATATTATATTAAATATTAGATGATTAGTATTGGGATATCTAGCACTTTAATACGCTATCTGGTGGCTAAATTCAAAATTAGAGTAGATAGGTCGAATTGCTATGCCACAACCCTGTCAGAGATACCAATAATAAATAATAAAATAATAAACTATCGTAATTTAGATTAAGTAAATTTAATATTTTAATATTATATAATATTTAATATTATTTAATTTAATACAATTAAATATTATTATTAATTAATATTAAACGAACCACTTAGTATTTTTAACGAACCACACGTAACATTATATCTTTCAAATATTATTTTAAAAATATTTTCAGAATAGAATAGAAAATTTGATAAGTCATAGAAAGAGAAGAATTTAGGGTGAGAGGGGTAGAATTTTCGTAGCATTTTTTATCTTGACTCGTATACATAAATTCGTATACATAAGTTGGTTCCATGGCTGCGGGTGATCATCCACGGCACAATGATCCGCCTGTCGAAATTCAACGGATTTTAATTGACAATCGAATCACGATTCGGGTAAAGTGCATTGCACGCCATCAAACGAACCAACCAACCAACCAACTAACCAACCAACCAACCAACGAATCAACGAATCAACGAACATCTTTTATGTATGCGTATGTATTTATGTATTCGTGTACATATACTGCGAACGAGTTCTCTCGAGAACGAGAATGGTGATAATGATGGAGATGACTATGGTACTTGTGATGATTAATGACTATCCTACCATAACCATCGAACGATTGAATTCCATTTGTCTTTCTAGATGGCTCCTATATGAACTATCTTTTAATCTTCATCATTTTAATCGTTTTCATCGCCTAAAACTTTCATTCTTTTACAAAAATATTTTTCTATGATAAGATTATTATACTACTATATATATATTTATCTTTTTTTATTAATTAATATTTAATGAAGTAACTATTATAAAGAAATGAATTTATAATCGTTGATTCAATGAGGTATTAGGTCGAGTCATAAATAACTTCCATTTTTTATGAGACAAGGAATAGCGTTTCTGCGACTGACAAGTGCAAGACTTGGAGTTCATTCATGGAGTTTTTTTTTGCACTCTTTGCAATTGTTGAACGTATCTATCGGATTTTGCTCCAATATTACCTTTAAAAGGTTCATCAAAGTCGGAAATACGTCCTGCACTCGGTTCATTTTTTAAGATCGTATCTCCAGAACGGAATTTTACAAACCAATTTCTGACTGTCCTATCAGTTATCAATCTTGCACTGTATACGCTATATATTTTTTCAGTTGCCACTTTAGTGCTATTGCCTTGTTTCAATTCCTAAAGCATTACATGTCGAATATGCACTTTTTACTATCCATTTCAGTGGTTAAGAAAAACGGTGAAATATAACATTGACTGCATAAAAAAGTTAACAGAAGACTAACTGAATCCTCATCTATATAGTGATATTGAAAATCCGATTGTTTCGGTGACTTAGAATAGATAAATACGAAAAATAGATTCTATATAGCCACATCGGAAGTTACTTATGACTCAATCTAATAGAATTAAAAATACATTATTTTTCGATAGATATAATATTTTCTTATCTTCGTATGTTTAAAATCGTAAGGTATGTGTATAATTTGAAAATAAATATGTATATGTATAGTATATTCTAGGAAATAATTATGTTCATACGAGAAAGTCCCACGTTCCTTTCTTCTTGAATCATCCGTTCCAACTCGTTAGCATATATAAACTGCCTATTGTTGCGTTTCACGAGGAAATTGTAAGATATCACGGATGACTAAAGTTAAACGTTACAAAAAATGAAATCCCTCATTCTTTTAGATTTTTCTATTCTTCCTATTTTACATAGTTTTGTGAGTAAAAGAAAAGAATTTAACATTAATTTCTTCTATATAAGATCTTACACGGATCTCCAATTTCCATACGATTTTAAACAATTCATTGTCCAAATTCAAACACAGAAAGAACATGTTGACGTATCATAAAGTCTATTCGAATCATAGATGACAAATTCTATTAGTAGGATCATTTGTTCAAATATATTCAAGAAATTCAAATATTTATACAAATGAACGATTTGAACTATGTAAAGAAGAAACATTAAAAAAAAAAAAAATGAATGATTAGATTTACTCAAAAAAAATGTAACGTTACGTAAAACGTAAAACGTCTAACGATATATGTCATTGGTAGTTTGAAAAATCATTCTTATCTCGTGATCGGTAGTAAAGTTTTCTTTAAACGGTACTTGCTACAAGATCATATCGATCATTTCAAACTACTACCCACTGCTATTGTAAGTACCAATCAGTCACTGTAAAGACTTTTATTGTAAACCTTTAGAACGACTTCGACGAAACGAAAGAAAAAAAATAGAAATAGAAATAGAGAGAGAAAGAGAGAGAGAGAGAGAGAGAGAGAGAGAGAGAGATAGACATATAATTTACTTTACAAGTTTTGTGTCGTCTATTGTGACCATTAAGTTTTGGTGGGTCGTAGAATACCGGAATATCGATAGGAGAGAATGTTAGATACCAATGAACGTCATTCGTTGTTGGAATAGAACATTTATGCGCACATACACATGTACAAATATATATATTTGTATATATTACCCATATATACAATAAACATATAAGATTACCCCTATAAATTTAATAAAATATTTTATTGTACGAAAGGACTTAAAATATAAAAAAATTTTTATTTAAAATTGAATTTAATTGATTAAATTAATTACTTTCATTATATTTAAGTTAAAAGTGAAAATTTATGTTTTAATATTTTTGTTATTTAGATATTTATTGAAAGTTGTTGGTGTTGCTTTTTTAATTTTATTAGAACGAAAAAGGGTTAGGTTATATTCAAGATAGAAAAGGACCTAATAGTTTTTTTTTTTAGGAATTTTTCAACCTTTCAGATATGCAATTAAGTTATTTATTAAGGAAAATAATAAGTTGTTAAAGGTAAATATTTTATTATATTTTTTAAGGGTATTTTATGGGTAATTATATATATAAGAGATACAATATGGTGTATCTACGAAAAAGAAAACTTGTCTGACCAAGAAGTAACATTTTTCCGTAGCTTACTAGAACATTTTTGTCGCTTGACATCGGTGGTACAAACGTTAAGATATATTTTATCAAAGAGAGGATCTTTTAATCCTTGAAAAAGGAAAGCTATTACTAAAATGAAAGCTCCTTTAGCGAATGAGAGAAGTGAATTTTTTTTGTTGAAGAAAGAAAAGAATAAAATAGGAAAGATTAAATTGTATACCTAACATACCTGTCCGGTGTATACCTGTCAGATTAGTTTGATGTGTTAAAAATACTATTGTCAAACGTATGTATGTGTTAAAATTCTTCGAGTTATGGTATTTTAATTCTAAAACTTCAAAGTCGCTGAAAATTTGAAGATATTTTTATTCTTCTCATTTGGTTTTATTTTCTTTTTCCCTTTTTCCACCCGTATTTTCGGATTATTGATTTTCTTCAAGTTAAAAATGTTGGACGTTAGGTTTAGTGACGTGGAAAATAGGATTGGAAGAAAATCCTAATCAAAGATGAACAAAGTCAAAGGACTAAAGACAGTAGCAAAAGGGGGATAAGACGAATTAGGATATACATACATTATTAACAAATCTTGATCGAAGAAGGGTGTTAGGTTGCTGTTGAAAATTTGACCTTAGCCTTCCTTGAGTAGAAAGTTGGAGAGCTCGTTTTATGAGAGAGAGAGAGAGAGAGAGAGAGAGAGAAAGAGAAAGAGAAAGAGAAAGAAAGGATTTTGACGCGTTCCAAAGCGTCGGTTGGTTTTGTCGGTGAGTTTTTATTCTTCAGTATTAACCGCAGGACGTCCTGTTTCTTCGCAGCACTAACATTGATGTCCCGTGGCTCTTCTCTCTCACTTATGGTTCTAAAAGTTTTACCGAAATGCCTTAAAAAAAAAACCTTCTATAATGTACTTTCTAAATGTCATGCAACACACACCTCTGAGAGTTTATATTTCTCTATAAATCTTTCTTTATACCTTTTTTTGTTTTTTTCTTTTCATCATTATTTCATTTGATTGCTATAATCATTATTTGTTCATTTATATACGGACAGTTTTTTCAATTACAATTTTTATGAAATTTTTTTATGCATCAATGTTGCAGATTTAACGTAATAATAGTATTTTTGAGTATTAAAAATTGCAATGTTATTTATTTTTATCTCAAAGTGTTAAAAAAAAGTAAAAATTCTTTGCGTACTGCATCTTCTTCAAACAAATTTTACAATTTAAATCTCAATTACATATAGAATTATTTTTCTAATTTAAACTCAACAAAATGTATTAATTTGATGAACGTTTTCACTAATAGAAAATTAATATATTTTTATAAGAAAAAGATAAAATAATTCGATATGGGTCAGAGATCCTAAAAAAAAATTAAATTAATGGATGAAGTGTGTTATTTTTTTCTCTATCGTGCCATGATAGGAATCGAAATAGATAAACAAAGTCAGTATTAATTATCATTTAACTCGTAAAATTCGATGCGTGGAGAGATTGGTTTGATGTGAGAATAATTTCCTTCTCTCTCTCTCGTTCTTTGTCTCTTTATCTGTCTATTTCAGTCTATTTTCTCTCTTAGTCTTCCATTAAATTCTCGTCGTTATTGTAATGGGAGATAAAACAGTTGGTGGGAAATATTGTAATGCATTATCCCTGCTACCGGCGTTACGGGCTTTCGGTTTCAATTAGGTAGCCTCCTGTCGGCAAGAGTGTTATCAGCTCGTTAATATATTTTCTAGACCACGACTAACGAGCATTGGCCGCAGTGCAATGAGTATTTATAGGGAGTACTGTAATACGATCAGCCCGATAGTGGGGTCCTGTTAATTTTATTATGTCGTTACGTATTAGATAGATATTCTCGATATCGACACTATCATATATATATATATATATATATATAATATCATTTGTGGATCGTTCACACGGTACACACATTCTATTGTCATCCATACTTCATTCCTTTTATTTTGTTTTTAATCTACCAGAAATTTCTTTTCGTGCAAGTACACAGTTAACACGAATAATCTGTGAAAAGTACAATTCAAATCCTAGTTTTATAATATTGGGTTGGTAACTAAATAATTGCTGAATTTTAAAAGACTACTTATCGACAAAATAGTTCATTTATTTATCATAATGTTGAGATTGTGGTACAAGAAAAGACAATTTAATACGATGGAATATTTAACAAAAAGAAAAAAAGGATAAGAGAGAGAGAGATTAGTTAAAAATTGATTAGATTCTCATTTGCTTATTTACCACTCGTGCCACGAACGATGGCGTGTCCACGTGTCGTTCTCAAAGAAAAATAGATCTCGAGACAAAGGTGATGAAGAGGGATGAATAATTAAAAAAAATAAAAAAGAAAAAACAAAGAAGAAGAAGATTAAAGATTGTAATGTTAGACAAATTTAAGTTATTTGATTTTAATTAGATTTAGTAGTAGTGATTTTGAATTAAGTTACCTATAGGAATTGTAATAGTTCGACCAGGTAAGCAAACAAGCAAACAAGCAAACAAGTAAGATAATGTTAGATTATTAGATCGTTTGAAAGTAAAAGCAAAGTAGAGGATTAAAACGATTATTACGATTATGAGGATTCAAGTGATGGGAAGGCTTTTTCCTTTTTGGTTTCCTTCATAAAAGGTGCTTTTGTCGTTGGAGTACGCGTTACGCGTCTTACTCTATTCTTATTCAACTATATATGCAAGTAAACGCACACAGAATGAGAAAGACACGCACACGCACAGGAACCAAATGACGTCTCGAAGCGGCAAACTCTACTAAAACTAAAGTGGGTGCTTTGCGTGCTTCCATAATGAAGCATTTACTAGGAAAAGGGAAGTGGATGCCCGTAAACAGAAGTAGATGCTTGTAATCAGCGGTATGTACAGCTAGAGACTACTAACGCGACTACTACTACTACTACTACTACTACTACTACTACTACTATTAGATGTTAGAGTGTTTTCAGGTCCACACAGCCTCAGGTCTTGTTCTCGAGCGTCACGATATTAAATACCCGAGTAACGAAGCGTTGTCCTATCGAAACATTGTTGCTTCCTTAGCCAGAGGTGTTTCTCTCTCATTCCCTCCCTCTCTCTCTCACTCTCTTTCTCTTTGGGATTACATCTTGTACCAACTAGGAGAATAATTTTGCTCGAGGATATCGATGACTTTATCTGCTGCTACTTTCCTTTCCCTTCTGCAACCAACCAACCAACAAACCAAACCTTATCTATTCTTTCAGCTTGCAATTTCAACAATTTGTCTATGATCCATGACAAAGGAAACTGGAAGGGAATAAATAGTAGAATATTATTCTAGAATGGTTATCAAGTTGATCCTAGAGATCAACCCCCCTCCCCCTTCCCTCTCTCCACTTGAATGATCAATCGGTACAATATTTCCTTTCCATGTTACATCCCCGTTGAAGTCAGGAATATCACAGAAGAGATGAGATATCGGTTTAATGTATTCTACATTTAGGGTGTAACCGAGCTTTTTCTTTTGTGTGTGTGTGTGTGTGTGTGTGTGTGTGTATTAGACAGACCCTTTTGGATAATAACTAAAGTACCGATTCTCACTTTTGATTCGTGAAAAAGTGCGTTCATCCCTCGATAACGGACCAATGTAGTAAATCCTTCACAAATACTACACACATAGGAGGTATCTACAAATTCACATTGCAGAAGTAAATTTAAAGGGCCGACCCCTCTTCTCTCTCATTCGTAACGCGACAAAAAGGCTATCGTATAAGCTCGTCCCTTTTCAGATCCTTTCTCGAAAAATGCAAACGTCGACAACACGCATCGCAGATCAAATCCATCGAATTTCAAACGATCCCCCCTTGAATTTTGTATTTTTCTCTTTTCTCTCTCTCTTTCTCTTTTGAGGATTATTTATCGTTGGTTTAACGATTCTTTCGATGATTTGCAAACATGAAGTTACGGATGATGCATTCATTAAACATGCATTTCATTTTAATACTCTATAATAATAATAATAATAATAATAATAATAATAATAATAATAATAATAATAATAATAATAATAATAATAATAAAAGAGATGCAACAGGAAAAACTTG
The DNA here is from genome assembly GCF_049000335.1 of Polistes dominula. Lineage (NCBI taxonomy): Eukaryota > Metazoa > Arthropoda > Insecta > Hymenoptera > Vespidae > Polistes > Polistes dominula. The sequence continues at coordinate 6,904,370 of NW_028300899.1, forward strand.
AAATGTTCTCAACTTTCTTTTATGTATTTTTGTAGATGAAACTTTTTCTTACCTTGAAACTTTACGATATTCTTTATCTTTCGAAAAGTTTCGTTAGATCTAACTTTAGTATAAACGCAAGTAGCATATCAATGATACTTCAAGTGGATTGAAACGTGCCAAAGTAAAGTTCAATTGTGAATATCATAGAAATGTGTGTACTCTATAACGATATACCAAATACCGATATCTATTTATGCATTTGCAGTTGGAAGAAGATTTTTCTTTTGGGGTATCTAAAGACTTGGTGAATTGAAAATTCTATAAAAGCCCAGGGATTTTAAAGAAACCAAAGATGAGAAGTTCTAAATGACCAATCCAATTCTTTGAATATATTTTCTATTCGAGACTTGGAATAAATTTAATTTTAAAATGAATATTAGGCCACCCCCTATCCACCCTAAAATCGTAAATATTATTTATTTAAATATTATGATTTGAAATAAAATATTGTTTTGTGTTCTTCTTCTTCTTCTTCTTCTTCTGATGGCGTCAATTCGTGTGAAAAAAAATTGAGCGTTGGAAAGGAATAATGAAAGGAAGAAAGGAAGAAAGGAAAGGAAAAAAGGAGGGGTCGTTTTTTTTGGTGGTCCCTTATTCTTTGTTGATTCATGAAGAAAGATTAGAAAGGGCCATGGCACACGCTTGTTGAAGGAACCGCCATCTAAAAAGAGGAAGCTCGGTTATTCGCGGCAGCTTCTCTCTCGTCGCACGCCACGTTTCCTTCCGAGAAAAAGGAGAGAGGAAACGTAGAGGGGGCGGTCTGGGAGGGAGGGCAACGTGAGGGCAATACGAGGCGGTCTCAACATTTCTAAAGCTCCGCCTTGCACCCACCAGTAGTAGGCCACGAATACCTTTCAAAACTCTTCAAGGACTTATTATCAGGTTTTTTATTTTCTACTTTGACTTCTTCATATTTCATGTATCAAAAATCGAATGTTAGTCTGATAAGCCAATTCCCAGATGAGACTAATGGTTTGCGAAACACCTGGAATTTTTTTTGGTACCTGTTTATATTATACATACTTGTCAGAACTGAATCCTCTGATAATTAGGGGATTTATTCTAATTTAACATGATATATATATATATCCCAAATCCTAAAATGTTTATTAGAGAAATCATAGCAATTAAATCTAATTGATATTTACTCGAAGAGAAATCAATTGTCCATGTGTCTGTATATCAGTGTGTGTATCTGTGTGTGTATTAACGAAAATGGTTTCCTCAGGGTGACTAAGTTATTCTCTCAGTTCTCGTCTAATCGACGTATAACATGGACAGTTAGGGATTTCCGTCTTAGAGATCGATCGATCTAGGGGAATGCAAAAGCTAACAACTCGAGTGCACCACTTTCACTGTGACCGCTAGGGGTCAGCAGAGGTTAACGACGGAAAACCGTATCTGCCGTCACGAAACGTCTTAGGGGCGGTATTAGCATGGGACCTAAAAAGGATCTCTCTTTCTCTCTCTTTCCTTCCTCAAGTACCTTTCTCCTCCCCTAAACCCTAACCAGCTTGTTCTTGTTGTAGTCCTCTTTGCTGGAACACTTACAAAAGTATTCTGTATAAAAGCGTTTTCCTCATAGATTCTTCCTTCTTTCTACCTGGAATTTCGTTAAACCATGTTAAAGTGATGTCTTCTCAAAACTGTTCACAATGAACATATGAATAGTATGAATAGTTAAATAAGAAACAAGACAATAAATAAGGATTATAATTATTACGACAAATGTTTTATTAATGAAAATGATTGATATAGAAAGGACCTAATCATGTTGAAACTTAGAACTTTAAGTATAATAGGAACAATATATTTCTATTGTATATGGGTATAAATATTTCAGTTATTAGTTGTATATAAATATTAAAAAATATTGATGCGACATTTTAAAAAAATTATCAATCATAAAATACAAATTGGTACTTACGTATTAACGTCACCGCAGCTAAATTCCGCTAATGCGCCAATCTACACCTTAAATTGTTGCGACAAATCATAGAATAAAAAACATTATTTAAAATCGAAACACATTCAAAATTCAAAAGATTTTATTTATAAAAAGTAGTCAATCGGATTTCTGTGGAAAATGGGCCGATATAGAATTTAACATAGATTCAAAACAATCTCTGTTTTCTTTCACTTGATGCTATCGCCATATGAACTCTGATAAATAAGATTCCAAATGATGTCTTGTATCTTGTTCTGTTTTTGGCAAATCCCAAATACGCATTTTCGTAGCATTAAAAAATAACGAAACCCTGACGAAACCCTGACGGTTGCTATGTGCAAACAACAAGGTTTTTGTGTGCGAACAACAAGATTGGCGCATTAGCGGAATTTTTGCTGCGGTGGCGTTAATACGTAAGTACTTACAAATTTTAATATAAATATATTAAATAATATTCAATAAATAAAAAAAACCAACTTTTTAGTCACTCCCTACTCAAGAAATGGAAGAAGACGCAAACTTCAAAGAATCGTATCGAAAGATATTTTTAGTTGGTCCGATAAAGGTATTTTGATTGCGGATCAAGCGGGTTTTGCACCGGTTAATAATTCTCGAAGCGAAGCGACAGGGACACGTTGATATCACGTTGACAAGCCGTAAATACATAATGAAGTGTGGAAATCCCCGGTGCGATTAAATCCATGAATGCCTTCATCCGTCATCGCGAGTACACGCCAAGCTTACGCTTGTGCTAGCTCTCATAGGTACCCCCGGCTTCGAATTTATAATACATCCTATATATACATATATATATGTATATCATAAATATATATATAACCAAAGCTTGCTTTATGTTCTCTGAGTACTGATTCATCCTGCTTTCGAGACACCGAGAACGAGTTCGTTACGATCGGACAAAGGAAAACGTGTTCTCTCTCGTCGACAATTTTGCAATCGAATTATCGATCGATATCAATTTTTACTTCCTCTTTCTTTTATTTTTATTCTTCTCTTTTTATTCTTTCATGGAAAATATCAAGGAGGTAATTGATCGTTCAGAAAATTGGCCAATACATTTTTGTATATTTGTTCATTTTTTTGTTTTATTTGTATATGTGAGTATGTTGGTTAAATTTGAAAAAAACATTTTGTAAATACGAATAATAATAATAATAATAATAATAATAATTATAATAATAATAATAATAATAATAATAATAATAATAATAATAATAATAATAATAATAATAATAATAAATAATAATAATAATAATAATAATAATAATAATAATAATAATAATAATAATAATAATAATAATAATAATAATTATTGTTATTATTATTGATTTAATAATTCAATTAAAATAGAAACAACTTGAGAAGTCGCGTGTTAGTTTTCTTTTTTCTTTTTTGTAGGACTTTTTAATTAATTAATGGATATTCGAATTAAGGGTAGTATTCTAATTAAATTTCGTCACATTTGTTTTTCAAATGTTTGTGATAAAAAATTCCATGCATATTGTTGTTATTAGTTTTAATAAAAAAAAAAATATTTTTTTTAAATACATGCAATTTCCATAGTGCAGGGGTCGGCAACCTTTTGAGTCAGAGGAGCCAAAAATTACAATTTACAACATTTCAAAGTTTTTAAAGAGCCACAAAATTTTTTCTTGCCAACAATAAATAGTACTCGCATAAATAAAGTTAGTTTTTTGATAAAAAAAAAACTAATCTATTTATTCATCGGTGCCTAATCCTCGTTAATTGATTCAGAACAATTTTTAAATGTTTTTTTTTCTTTTACTAAACTCTTTTAACTAAAGAGCCGCAGCTTCACATCCAAAGAGCCGCATGTGGCTCGCGAGCTGCAAGTTGCCCACCCCTGCCCTAGTGAGTAATTTAACAATCATTTTTGTAATGTTAAATCAATAAATATAAATTTGATGAACCTGTTAGAATGCATTTTACAACTATGACATTTTTCAATCGAATGGAAACAAAAAAATGAGAAATGGTGCGAAAAAAAGGGGTTTCAAATGAAAATATTGATTCGTCAAATTGTGTCTGTATGATTGCGTTACAGGTCAAAGGTCAAGATCACGAGACGTAGGTAAAGGGCATCTCGGAGCTATACCTAAAAAGAATCCTTAATACTATATCACGATAGTAGATGGCGCCAAAGGTCTCAAGCTATCTTACCAGACTAACTTAATCCCTTAACAAGTGTGAATGCCACGTCAGCCATCGGTGACTGACACAAGACTTTCTGTTTAGGCCATGTCAGTCACAAGTGACTGACACGTTCAACTATTTTTTTTATACAAAGTAACGCCTGTGGCCTGACAAGAATTTTCCTAAGAATTCGCGTGGCGCTTGAACATGTTGAAAAAGGAAATGGGGGATCTCTTTAAATTCATTTTAAAGTAAATCCTACGTGATACTCCTGTATAACATAATAATCGTATAATATTATGAGTTTCATGCTACTAAAGATATTTATATTTCTAATTTAAATTTACGAATGAGATTTTTATAGATTATTTTTATGCCAAGTATAAGAAAATCAGTTTAAATGTGTAAAAAATGAGTTTTGCAATTTCCAAATGAAAACTTTTTGAAAAAAAGGAAAAAAAAGAAGTCAAATTCATTTGAGCAAAATGTTAAATTTCTCGTGAAAGATTTGCGAAAAGGATCGATCAATCTTACGAAAAGTTTTACGATATTTTGTTTATTCGTTTATTCGTAGTTTAAAAGTTTTCCAATTTGCTTGGTTAAAGCTTAGAAAAGATCATTATTTAAACTCGTTTGTCATTGTTTAGACACGGTTGGTAACGGGTTTTCTTTTAAAGCGTAGCATCGAGATTCGTTCAAAAGCAATTTATTAATCAAGAACTTGTTTAATCGAACAAGTGATCAGCAAGCTACCGACGACCGAATAGATTCTGTATTGAAAATTAAATCGAATTTGCGTATACGTATATATATAAATATGCATTTGTGTGTGTATCTGTATTCCTTTACTGGTCTCTCAATAAATTTAAATGACCCTTCGTTAGTTTCTACCACGTTTTATTACGGGTTTCTATTAAAAAAAAAAAGTTGGCCCTTTTGTTCGATAGAAAACCGGGGTAGTTCGATAACTATTATTCTACTCTTGATATATAACTTTTCGTTCACGTTGAAATTGTGAAATTGAAATTACATATTTCGTTGTGAATCACTACTACGAATGTATATTAAATAAATACAAACATTCCACTGTTAATAATAAAAATAATAAATGAAATGTTATAGATGAAAATGTTGATTTGAGGGTGTATAGGGTTTAAAGGAATGGTAAAAAGTAAAAGGTATGCAGTAGGAAGAAGAAGAAGAAGAAGAAGAAGCAGCAGCTTGATAAATGCGTGCCGGTGCGCTCCTAGGAACCAGTTTGGTGTTTACCTAGTAAGTAGGGTTGTCAGTCAGCTGGTTCGTTGCATCTTCGGCACTCGGTGTGTAACATCGGGTATCTCGCTCCCTCTCTTTTATTACGTTCGAGGAGAGATGGTAATGGTAGTGGTGGTGGTGGTAGCGATGGTGACGATGGTTAGGCTCAGGATTTAGTTAGGAAGGGGAAAAGGTTGATGGTAGGGATGGGTGCACGTTGGCAGTCATGCAGGGTGCGTTACCGTCGATAGAACGCGGCTTCGTTCGGACGATCAGTTGCTCTCCGACCGCTGCGGTGGAATGTTGTCGGTTCAGGAAGAACAAACCTCGCGTCGGTGAAACAATGCGATCGTAATAACTTTAGTTTAAAATAAATTTAGTTTTTAGGAAGAGTCAAGTGAACGAAAGTTTATTTTTAGTTGTGTGATCAAAGTGTTTCGAACTAATGAGTGTGATTTTGTAGTGTGACTTTCAAACAACAAGTTTTTATTGTGTCTTTCTTTGTGGACACGCATTTGAAAAGAGAACGAGTCTTCGAGTATGCGCGCGTGACGATATACACTGGGGGATTAAGAAAGAAGAATACTTTTCGTATAAAATCGTCCGTCAGAAATCTGTCGAAAGATCCTCTCGATTAGATCTCGACTAGATCTCGAGAATGGAGACTAAGTTGTTACGTTCGGTGCTTGGGTTGGGTCTTTTGTGTTGGCTCCTGGGAACGAAGGAGCGTTCGGTGATTTTGGTCGACGGTAGGAGCATCACCAGTTTGGAAGCACCGACCGGTTGCGAGTGGCGTCGAGAAGAAAATGAAGAAGCCGGCGAAGAGGAGAGAACGTTGGCTTGCAACGTTAGAACTATCGCTAACGTGGCCGGTCTTCTAGGAAATCTTTCAAGTATTCAAATTGATTCCATAACTTCTTTGGGATTGGAATGCAGCGATGTACTATTCTTCGAGAGCCAATTGGAGGGATCCCGTGGTTTTCTTCCACCACTGCCAAGATTGGAAAAACTTCGGGTGGATTATTGCAAAATTCGTTACTTGCCGGCTGGTGCGTTTGCATCCGCGCAAAATCTTCGCGGCCTTTCCGTTCGCACTCACAACGGGGACTGGTCAGCTATGACCTTGGAACTGGATCGAGACGCCTTTCTCGGTCTAGCCGATCTCGAGGAGCTCGATCTCGGCGATAACAATCTTTGGACGCTACCGGCCGAACTTTTCTGTCCCGTGGCCAGTTTGTCGCGGTTGAATCTGACGCGCAACAAGTTACAGGATGCCACAGCTCTTGGTTTCGCCGATCGCTTGCATTCCTGCACGCCGAATCTTCAAAGTTTGGATTTGAGCGGCAACGATCTCGGTGCGTTGCCCGATCGCACGCTAGCCGGTTTGCCATCCTTGACCGTTCTCAAGTTGCAAGAGAACGCTATTTCCGCCGTGGGCGATCACGCCTTGGCCGGTCTTCCTAATTTGAGATCGTTGAACATTTCGAGCAACAAACTCGTCGCACTGCCACCGGAATTGTTCGCCAAAACCAAGGAACTTCGGGAGCTCATTTTGAGTAACAATTCGTTGTCGGTGCTCGCGCCCGGTCTTTTGGACGCTCTTGAGGAATTGCAATTACTCGATTTGAGCGGAAACGAACTGAACAGTCGTTGGGTCAATCGGGATACATTTTCTCGACTTGGCAATTTGCTTGTCTTGGATCTTTCCTTCAATACCTTGACGAAAATCGATTCTCGTGTATTCGAAGGACTCTACAATCTGCAGATATTGAAACTCGAGCACAACGAAATTGATATGCTCTTGGATGGATGTTTCGCATCTTTGACGAATCTTCACACGTTGACGCTCTCCCAAAATAAGATAACACGATTCGACCCCAGTCACGCGCACGGTCTCACCGCATTGGAACAACTCTTCTTGGATGGCAACAGATTGCGAGCTTTGCATCGGCGTGTATTCGCCAACTTGACCGAACTCAAGGACTTGTCGCTCAGTGGTAATTCCTTGACGGAGATACCATACGCCGTACGAGTTCTACACTCACTGAAAACCTTGGATCTTGGTAACAATCACGTGTCTAGGATTGACAACGAATCATTCGCTGGATTGAACGAGCTTTATGGATTACGTTTGGTCGACAACAAACTGGAGAACGTGTCTCGCGAGGCATTCTCAACGTTGCCAGCATTGCAGGTGCTCAATCTTGCAAACAATTTCATTCGTCACGTCGAACAGAGCGCGTTTGCGAAGAATCCCGTATTGAGAGCCATACGTTTGGATGGGAATCGATTGACGGAGATACGCGGTGCCTTTACCAGCCTTTCCACTTTGGTTTGGTTAAACGTTTCGGACAACAAGTTGTTATGGTTCGACTATAGTTATTTACCATCGAGCATCGAGTGGTTGGACATACACGCTAATCAAATAAGCGAACTTGGCAATTATTACATGGTACGGAACGCTCTCAATATCAAAATGCTCGACGCAAGTTTCAATCTCGTAACCGAAATATCTGAAGCGAACGTTCCCGACAGCGTGGAGACTTTGTTCCTCAACAACAATCGCATAAGAACCGTCGCGGCTGGAACATTTTTACGAAAGACTAATCTTCAGAAGGTAGTGTTGTATGGAAATGAAATAAAAAATATCGAAGTGGCAGCGTTGAGCTTGCAATCGGTCCCGGAGGACAGGGAAATGCCGATCTTTTACATAGGCAACAATCCCATACTCTGTGATTGTACGATGGAGTGGCTGCCGCGAATAAATGAGTTAGCTCGTTTGCGTCAACACCCGCGGGTACTCGATCTCGATTCCGTCAGTTGCGAAATGGTGCACGCGCGCGCGACACCTCGCAGACCTTTACTGTCGTTGAAATCGAAAGACTTTCTTTGCCGATACGAGGCGCATTGTTTCGCGTTATGTCATTGTTGCGATTTCGACGCGTGCGACTGCGAAATGACGTGTCCCGACAACTGTTCCTGTTATCACGATCACAGTTGGTCCAGCAACGTAGTGGATTGTTCTAACGCCGGTTACAAACGCGTACCCGAACGCATTCCAATGGATGCGACAGAAATTTATTTGGACGGCAACGAGTTGGGTGACCTAGGCAGTCACGTTTTCATCGGCAAACGACGTTTGGAGGTTTTGTATTTGAACAACAGCGGGATCGCTGCCATTCACAATCGCACGTTCAATGGAGTCAACGCGTTGCGAGTTTTACACCTGGAGGACAATTCGTTGCGAGAGTTGCGCGGCTTCGAGTTCGATCAATTGGAACGCATGTCCGAACTTTATCTCGATCACAATGCGATCGCAACCGTGGGCAATTCTACGTTCAAACGAATGAAAAATTTGGAAGTGCTGCGTTTGGACGGCAATCGAATCGTTGATTTTCGTCCGTGGGAAGCCCTGCCCAGTGTTGGCGACGGTACCAAGGTTGCTCTCGAAGGCAACGCTTGGAGCTGCGAATGCACCAACGCAGCGAGACTTCGTTCCTGGCTCGCCGAACACCGTGGTGATCCCGAGAAGATGTATTGTCGAGATGGCGTCGAGACCTTGGCCCAAGCCATGAAGAGATGCGGTGATCCGTCGACAGAAGCGGTCAGCCGCGGGATTCAAGAGATTCCTCTGTTAGGTGGAAACTTTGTGCCACTCTTAGCCGGTGCTTTGGTGGCCGTGATAGCGGTCTGCTTGTTCGTTGCCTTGGCGTTTGCCTTCCGCCAAGATGTCAGACTTTGGGCACACGCGCGTTACGGTCTGAGATTAGGCAAAATGGCTAGCGTACCTGATGAAGAACGTGACAGACTTTACGATGGTTACATCGTTTACAGCGAACGCGACGAAGATTTCGTGTCACGATTCCTAGCCGCCGAACTGGAAGCCTCCGGTCTAACCCTTTGCCTTCACTGGCGTGATTTACCTCCCTCGAGAACTCAGGAAACGGTGCCGTCCGCGGCAGCCGCTGCCAGGCGCCTCCTCGTCGTCCTTTCGCCGATTTTCCTCGCGAACGAGTGGCAACGCGTCGAATTTCGTGCCGCTTTGCGTACGGCTTTGGAAAACATCAGGCCTAGTTCGCGAAAGAGTCGAGTGGTCGTTTTGCTCGCCGCCGAGGCACCCACTCGGGATCCGGAACTTCAATTGTTGCTGACCAGTTGCACCGTCGTCGTATGGGGCGAAAAAAGGTTTTGGGAAAAACTCAGGTTCGCCATGCCTGATTCTTTGGATAAGAGGCGTCGCGACGCTGGCAAAAGGTCGAAGGATCGTTCGAAGAATCGGCGAGTGCCTGCGAGATACACGCCGGCGCCAACTTCCGCTGCCGTAGACGTCTGGAGCAACGGCAACGCTGTCAAACCCGGGGTCCTCCTAGCGCCGGTTCACACCGCACCCACGCCGACGCCCACGCAATCGACTTACGTCAGCTCGGCCTCGAGCAGGACCGAGGACGAAGACAGCGGTGCCGAGCATCAGAACAACCATCACCCTCCTCATCACCATCATCACCATCATCATCAACAACAGCAACATCCGCACAACAACTCGGCTCCTCCCAATGGGAGACCTACCAGCGTTTCATCCAGAGGCAGCCATCTTTACAGTACCATACCGGAACCCCCGGTCGTCGTGGTACCTTCCGCGCCACCCGGTGATACCTCTAACAATCCGCGTACTTATTTCGTCTAGTACCAACACAAGAGATGAGGTATTTTTTCTTCCATTACGACGTAGATTTCTGATCTACAAAACGGGGAGAAATATTTTGCCGTGGAGGATCGGATCGCGCTGGATACGCGCCAATTCTTCCAATTCGTCGACTATACCTGTGTGTGCCCTTTTTTTTATTATATTTACCATTGGGAATAGGCCCCTTTTTTATGTTGGCTCTCTTACAAACAAGAAAAACCACATTCTTTTTTTGCTCTTCATTATATTTCTTTCATCTTTCGAGATTTCGCTTTTTCTTATTAAAAGATCGGTCAACAAAATTATTTATTATTTATTATTATTATTATTATTATTATTATTATTATTATTATTATTATTTTGTTCTTTAATTAGCGCGCAAGAATATTTATTTTGTCACGCAGAGAATAATCTCTTACGACGGATTTAGTTCGAGGTACGAAACGCGAAGATTCGAATCGACGTTCTGCGCCTTTAATGTGTCACTGCCCTGCGAGAAAAAGAAAAAAAAAAGAAAAATGAATGAGAGATTATATAAAATTAGTAAAAATCGATTCCAATGCTCGTTCGGATCTCGTACTTCTTGCCAGAAATTATTTCCGTCCAGTGTGCGTGAGTTCTCCAAGGGGAAATGTGATTTTCGTTAATTATAGTTGGTTGGGTACCGATCGGTGGGTGCGAATTTTTTATGCGAACATTAAATCTCGACGAATAGGGGATGATGAGAAGAAAAATTGTTTTATTTTCTTTGATTACTTTCATTTCGCAACCGAATTATTATAATTTTTATTATTTCCTTGTGAAAATGACGAAAAAAGAAAAAAAGAAAAACTTAGAAAAAAAAGAAGAGGAACACAAAATGCAACACAAAATAGGTGCGATCAAATTTTTCATTTCTTTTTGTTGTTGTTGTTGTTGTTGTTGTCTTCGTCGATGTCAGTGATAAAAGAAATTGAGAAAAATTTAACGAATAAAAAGGAAGGAAGGAAGGGAGGAAGGGAGGAAGGGATAAAACACGAACGTGACGATTAATTATCTTTTCGTAACAATATTAGGATTAGAGGATATAAAAATATATAAATATATATATAGATTGTGTAAACAAAAGTGAAAAAAGGATGATATAAAAAAAAAGACTATGGCGAGAACGTCGTTCCTAAATAAGATTCACGACCGTTCGTTCGGTGATACGGATAAATGCGACGGTCTTATAACGCTTATTAGTACGTAAGTCGAATTCTCTTGTAAATAGTGTATATCTAATTTTTGTAAATATTCAGGCGCACATTTTCGAGCACACACACACATACACACGCACACACAATCTCACAAACACATTTTACACATAAAGGATAAGATAAAATTCACTTTCTTTAATTATTTTTTTTGTTCACTGTTATTTTTCTATAATTTTGTATTTGATTTTCTAATGAAATAAATTTATTTGTCAAATTATTTTCTTTTGACAAAATTAATTGCAAGTTTGTAGTATGATTTTTTTACGTTTGCAACATTGGTATGAGAGAGTGTAATTAAATCACAGAAAATGTTGATTTAAAAAGTGATTTTTTATCGAAACCCTGATGCACACACGCGAACACAAAAACGTTGAGAGAGAAATAAATACATACAAACATATACACCGATGCGGCCAGCACATTGTATTTTAAGACTGACCGTCTCTATTTCCATCGCGATACGTCTCCTTTTTTAGGTTGTATATCGATTTGCGTTATAAATATAACAAATAAAAAAAAAAAAGAAAAATAATTCATTGTGTAATATCTCAACTGTATTGTATACTGTTGTAAATAACGCTCATCGAATCTCACCACGTATCGTGTATTTGCAGTCTGTTGTAAAATGAGTATTTAAATTAATTGCAACTTTTCATTTCAGCAAGAACAAAAAACAAAACAAAAGATAATAAAAAAAAGAATAAGAAATGAAATGAAACGAAACAAAACGAATCATGAGAAATAAAGACGTTTGTTTTATATAAACGAGTTTTCAAATTTAATTAACTATCGAATTACACATTAAGTATAATATTAAAACCTATTATTCATATATATATCCGTATAAAAAACCTTAGAGGATACGACTTAATTTACTTTGGAAGCTACTTTAAATTCGTCGAGGGTTGCGTCTTAGAAACGTCTGTGGAATGGTGGAGAGGAGGAGGAGTAGGAGTAGGAAGATGGGTGGGGACACGTTGGTTATAGTTCCTTTGGCAAAAGTCCCTACGTATGAGGTAGTAGTAGGACGAGTAAGAAGAAGAGAATTCGTCGGTGGAGGGACGTGCCAAAGGGAAAAGGGACGTTTCGGTGTGTCCAGCAAGGAGATTTAATCGAGGCAACTGTAGCAGCAGCAGCAGCAGTAACAGCAACAGCAAAAGCAGACCGGCACCGGCACACCGGCACCGGGCAAAAGAGCGGTAGCAGAGGCAACGGTAGAAACAGAAGCTTTGTTCAAAGTTTTCGAGCTCTAGTCCAACATCAACCTCCATTACGGTTGGCCAAATAAACAACGGACCGTTTTACGGAGTAACGCGAGCTGTTGGTTGGTTGGTTCGTTGGTATCCGCTTGAAAACCTTTCCAAACTCCCAACTCCTCTCCAAAGACGAGATATTAGATCGTGCCTCGTTTCCTTTTCATTCTTTATCTTCTTCTACTTTCATTTATTTCCGACTTTTTATCTTTAATTAATTTCCTAATCCTTCCCACCCATCCTTCGTTAAATGGAGACCTTCTATCGAGAATCATATTACTATTTTCAAACTACTTCAACTTTTTCTTTTTAGAATTTATTATCTTCTTTTTTTGTTTTGTTATACGTTGTTATATCAAATATTCATTTTGTTATGCAACCCTATAGATATTTTTTTCATTTAAAAAGAGAAAATTTGTTCTATTTAGATCATTTTTGTATACCCATTCACTAGTTTTTAGTTTAATCAAGAATATAAATAGTTTAAAAGGTTTAGTAGATCACATTTGAGATTTTGTTGAGTTCGCATTCGTGACAGGACAGTTTCGGTCGAATTTTGTTGAAAAGTTTTGAAGTCAGTAAGTATCCTGTAGAGTAGTAGATAGGTAGGTAGGTATCCCTTTTTGCTTCCTTCTCTTTTTTTTTCTTTCTTTCTTTATTCCTTTTTGTTCCTGTTTCTCCCTCTCTCTCTCTCTCTCTCTCTCTCTCTCTTTCTCTCTCTCAGTCAGGTAGGTAGGTGGATCCGAAAATTTCTCCGTTTACTCGTCGTTGCATTGCTCCCTCCGGTCACGTAACTAAACGAGATTCGAAGGCATAAGTTACAGTTCTCTCTACGTAACTGAGCCAACCGTGAATCGCCTTTTTTAAAGAGACGAACGAGAGATGGTAGGAGAAAAAAGAGAGAGAGAGAGAGAAAGAGAGAGAGATGGATACTTAGACTAAAACCAACGTATTTGTGTGTGTATGTATGTATGTATGTATATATGTACGTATTTACCCAACGAAGTAATAGTTTTATCGAAGAAAACTCGAGGTAGCCCTGGGGGCCTTCCTCTGCTCGTTAGAATATCGGTGCACGTCCACGTTTAAAGGGGAACGTGGAACGTGGAACGTGGGAGGTTGGTCCGGCCTAACTTCTTCCGAAAATTCGATTATCCCGTTCTCAACGTTAGCTTCGATAATTTCACTTCAACTACGAAAAAGGATGTTTACTCATTTTATTTTATTTTCTATTCGTAAAACCGATAGATATTTGTATTATTTACTATTCAACCTAAATTTAATTAATCCTAGTCACATTTTTTTTCTAATAGGATTTTTCAAAGTAAGACAACATTTTTTTGTTGTTCCTATGATTTGTCTGGTGATTAAAATTTTTGTGTTTGTTTGTTTTTTGGCTTGATTTATATCAGTCTACACTACGTGTATCATAGTAATATTATTATAACTAATTAAAATAATGTACAAGGATTACAATTTGTGGAAGAAAAAAAAAGAAAAAGGGGAAGAGAGAGTTAAAGGGTATTACTTCCTCGTGGTTTTATTTTCAAGCGTAAAATATAGAAAGAGAGATTTAAAAAAGCCTTCGAGCTATGCAGAAAAGTGTGTCCTCTCGGCTATGTTAATGACAACGCGACTTTCGTATGGTCTTTCTTCCCCCTCTCTCTCTCTCTTTCTCGGCTTAATTACATTTTTACCAGACGTGCCTTCGAGCACGAATGGAACAGCAATAATGATAATAACGATAACAACAAAATGAGAGAGATTGAACGAGATGCATCACCGTAAGATGTATTTTATTTTACACAAGTAAATATACGTCAAAATATCTCATTTAGATTTCAATGTATCCCAAAAAATACAAAATTTACTTTTAATTTATTATGTTAATTATAAAAGTACTGGTTATTAATTAAACCATTAAACAATATTTTCAATCAAAATCTGAATGAATAGAAATTAAACTACATTAATAATATTTGTTTTTTTTTGTTAATTAAAATGATCAAACAAAATTAACTTAATTTAAAATTATTCAAAAGTTATCCGATCATTATCAATCAAAATCTGAATGAATAGAAATCACATATACACACACACACACACACACAAACTATATTAATAATAATTTTTTTTAAATTAAAATAGATCAAATAAAATTAACCTAATTTAAGATTACAAGTTATCCTATCATTATCCAATCTTTTTATCTTTTATCTTTATATCTTTATAAGCGTATTCTCTTGAAAAAAATTTTAAACTCACATTGAATATAGGATATTTTTACAAGTAGTCGTCAAAATAAAAAAGATAAAGAGTTTTATGTTATATCCATGGTTTTCATCGAGCAATCACGGTAGTTTTCTTTATCCGATGGGAACAGTGGTTATGGGAATTGTATTAAATCGCATTCAAACTGAGTTTTCTGGTCTCTCTGAAACGTACAGCACATACACACATACACAATCAGAGAATATATCCCAGCTCGTCTTTTTCTTTATTCCATTTCTATTTCTGTATTTTTTCACTCGTTGTTTCATCAAAACGAGAACAAGCAAAGTATTTTCGTGATTTATGAAAGCTTTGCGTGCCATTTTCTCCGTCTGTTTTGCTTTAGGGACATTTGTTAGAACTAGGGGGCCAAAGTTTTTGAAAAAACAACTAGCAAAAGTGGATGGTACGTGATGAAAGGACCACCACACGAACGAGAAAAATTGGTTTTACAATTAGAAAAATTTCGATCAATTCATTCTCAACTTTTTGATTATTTTTTTCCAATCTCTCTAACACATTATTCCAATTTTTTTTCTTTTATATATATACATAGATAATATGTAAAAGATATTGGAGAAGTAATTTGATTAAAGAGGAGGGGGTATATTTAAATAATGGGAATCGAATTTGATAAGAATTTGAATTAAGACATAGAGATATATATATACTTCTTCTTCTTTTTCTTATCGTAGAGAATAATAATAGAAGCTCAGAAGCTATTTTACGTTGATACGTGTATGTGTGAGTAGTACGTGTATGTAGAGATATATAACCGCACACGCTTTTGCATCTTAAATCGAGCGACGTATCACGTCCGTGACGCGTTTAATAGCTTAACGAGTGCACATCCTTTTCGCGGTGCCTTGAGAGAGTGTATTCTACGTGAGTGGTCAATATCACGTTTCGAAACTGAACCAAAGTATTATTAGATCGTTCTATGTAGATATACTTTTTATTATTATTATATTTTTTTTTATTTTTTTTTTTTTAAATAATTTTCCACGAACAATTTCACTTTTATTTTATTTTATTTCATCTATTTGTATTTCTTTTTTTTTGCTGAACAATTTGCACTTTTTTAAATTTTATTTAACAGAGTAATTTTTATTTTATTTTATTTAACAGAGTATTTTTATTTTATTTTATTTAACAGAGTAATTTTTATTTTATTTTATTTAACAGAGTAATTTTTATTTTATTTTATTTAACAGAGTATTTTTATTTTATTTTATTTAACAGAGTAATTTTTATTTTATTTTATTTTATTTTATATTATTTTCTATTATTTTATTTTATATTATTTTCTATTATTTTATTTTATTTTATTTTATATTATTTTCTATTATTTTATTTTATTTTATTTTATTTTATATTATTTTCTATTATTTTATTTTATATTATTTTATATTATTTTATTTTATTTTATTTAACATAGTAATACATCAAAATGGGGTTTAAAAAGTTCTAAGCTTTTACACAAATGAAATATTTCCTTTGATGAATTTTTTTTTCCATCGTGACTCGAAACACTTTTCAAAACTTCTATACCCTATATATATAGAAGAAAAAAAGGGATAATTGAATAATAAGTAAAATATATATAGATATAATATTTTAAAAAATATTATTGTACACGTAAAACTTAATGGGGGCAAAAAAAAAGTAAAAAAATAGAAAAGAAAAACTTTGAAAAATACGATTTAAATATATTTCTTTCGTTTTATTCATACCTGGGCTTTGCCATGCAACTTTTATCAAAGTTTCACTTTTTATTTAATAATAGTCATAATGAAGTATTATTTATTTTTCTTTTTTTTAACTCTTTTTTATTTTTGCATACGAAATGTAAAGTTTCTCCGACTATTCTTCTTGACGATTCACACGCAAAGACGAGTTAGACAAACGTAGACGTTGAACACACAAAGAGTGTACAAACAAACGAGCAGGGTACGTATACAAATGAACATTTATTTTGTCACGTTACGAGACAGACAGACAGACAGACACAGAGAAAAAGAGAAAAAGAAAGAATGAAGATAGGAAACCGATTAATCATTATTAACAGTAATTACAAAAGTGATTTATATC
Organism: Polistes dominula; assembly: GCF_049000335.1. Taxonomy (NCBI): domain Eukaryota; kingdom Metazoa; phylum Arthropoda; class Insecta; order Hymenoptera; family Vespidae; genus Polistes; species Polistes dominula. Next base: position 6,921,323 of record NW_028300899.1, read on the forward strand.
TACTGTATAACAAAATGAAGAATATTTGGATTTATTTTGCAAATATTTTTCACGGATATTAAGTCAAATAAATGAATAAATAATATCAAATATGAATAAATTCTGATTGGGTAAATGATGATCTGTGTCGATATTTATATTAGTCAGTATTTGTATTTGATTGAGAATATTTGCGTCAAGGATTACATATTCCACATTACATTTAATTACAAATATTGACAATATTTGGTATATTAATCGATACAATCCAAAACACTTGTATAATTCATTCCGATAATTATTCATAAATACAGTTATAATCTCTGAGTGTCAATTAAAAAAATACAAAAATAGTTCAATCAACAAAATATTTCCCATGAAACTCTGTCTGATGGTCAATAAGACGAGAATAAAAAGAAGAAGAAAAAGTGGAAAGAAAGAAGAAAAGGATCTAGAAATGTTATTCCTTGCACGGACACGCCTTCGAAGCTTGTTTCGGGATCACGTCGTATGTTCCTTTCGTCCCTTACTTGTCCAAAGTCGTGAGACGTGCATTGATCCTCTTTCTCTCTCTCTTTCTCTCTCTCTCTCTCTCTCTCTCTGGTAAACGCCACATCTACGGCTTTTTCTGGCATCGATCTGCTCACCCATATATATAAATATATGTGTACATGTACCAATCACTCTGACATTTTTCTAATTTTTTTTCCAGGTATGTAGACAAATTATTTGTTTCTATTTAACATATACATCGTTGAATCAATGCATGTTTAATTCTTTTAGGTACAGAATGAATTTAACCAGTTAAGTGCGTTCGATGTGTATATACGTTGGACCAAATCTCTACTGCGGTGCGTTTGACTCGTGTATATTCGTCGTGTAAAATAAAAAATTACCATTCACTATAAAAACTCGAAATCTCAATAAAATGTAATAAGCATATTATTTGATGGTATGTTCCCTTTATATTACTAATACGACCTCTATGTATTTTATTTATATTTATTTAATTTATTTTTATTTATAAGATGTCTGCCGTTTGCTCAAAAAATGGAAAACGCAATTAAACAAGGTTTTGGTATACGACCTGTGAAGTCTTATTTTGCGTAGTACCGTGCACACTTTGAAACATATCACACACACATAGCTTGAAATTTTGTAAACTATTTTCTTATTTTCCTTCTTTATTCTTGCTATCTTCAATTTTTTTTTTGTTTATGTATTTTATTATTTTTTCACAATTTTCAAGCTTTTAGTAAGAATAACGTATTCAGAAACGAATTGTTAGTTTTTTTGACTTTGAATAAAAATGTAATCCTTCCTTGTTTTTCGTAAAATGTATAATAGTACCATTTGCCCTACGTTCGACGTGTATACACGTCGTTACTTGTTTTAAATTCCGCACCCTGTGGTGATCTTTTCAAACTAAATTCCACAGTCAACTGGTTAAGTTAAAATCTTTTGTAAGTTTCAATGATGTATTTAAACAAATGCATGTCGACATAATGATACGTCAAATATAACCAAAAGATTAATTTATCTAACTATCCCTTTTTTATCTTCCTAATCGTATTCTATTTTTTCGAAAAGAAAGGGTGGGAGGAAGGTGTTGGTGCATCGATCAACTATGTTCGAAGGACGAGCGAGCAGCCGCTAATTGCATCGGCCACAATATCTTGATCAAAATCGAACATGGTGTGCTGTAATTAATTAGAACGATGACGTGCTCGGTCATGTGTATTAGTTCTCTGTCTCTCTTTCTCTCTCTTATTTTCTGTACGTGTATTCTACCAAGTTAAATCGACGTGTGTTTCGTTGTAACGACCAGATAGCCTATCTTAAGTGAGAGATATATATTCTCTTTCTCCTTCTATCTTTTACCTACTTTCTTCTACCTTCTTTCAAGATAGATAGAACTAATCGTCAGGTATTTATTTACCTAACAAAATTTTCTCTAACAATTTTCTTCTATCTTTTTAAGACAAGTTAAAACAAGGCACGCGACAAGCTCGACTATTTTATTTTTTTTTTTTTTTAGCTTTGTCGAATATAAAGATTATATATATATATATATATATACTAGCTGTGCCCCGCCTCGCGTTGTTGTGGCTCACAATCAGTCCGATTAAATAGAAAAGAAAAAAAAGAGAAATCATAAGTTTCTAAAACGTTACACCTCCCTCCTCCGAAACGAACTCGATTTCTGTCTTCCCGGTCCTTTATAGAAACTCAATCCAGCCAACAAATTACCTTATACCGTCATCTGTTAGAATCTTATCGAACTAACAGAGATAATCATGTCTCTTTGTTAATAAACAAATAATTCGCAATAAAATAATATTACGATTATAAATTGAAATATAAACTATCCTATATTTCAAGTTGGATGAAACTGCACATATTGTGTAAAATTTTATTAAAATCGGTTCAAGAGCTTAGGAGTCCATTGCAGACAAACAACGTGACACGTAATTTATATATATTAAGAAGATATGTATATATAGAAAGAAAAGAAAGAAATGTTTTTTTTTGACAATAATTATATTTTTTTGTATAAGATTAAAAGGAAAGTAAAGTGGACGATCTCGTAGACGAGAAACATTTGGAGAGTCATTCACTTTCTTTTTCTTCCTTTTTATTTTATTTTTTTTCTTTGTATCTATCTATCTCACTCTTCACGGCACGGAATCACGAGTTATTCCGTATTAAGTGGCCATTCTGTGAACCCTCTCTTCTGGCGTGCCTTATTCGGACTGATTACACCATAACGGCCATCAAGTCAATTTCCAAGTCGGAGTTTCGACTGTGAGCTGTGAGCTTCCAAAACCTTCTGGCATATAACGACCACCGTTAAGAACTGCATCGTAATAGTCCGACGACCACGACCACGACCACGAGCTGTTTCACTGGATCTTATCTATAATAATCGTATTTTTCGTCTTCGTAAGAAAGAAATTCGAGAGAGGATATAGAGAAAGAGATAAAGAAAGAAAGAAAGAAAGGAAGGAAAGGAAAGGAAAGATGAAGAAATGAAATATTTTTACGTTTACAAATGACCTTTTACTTCACAAGAAAATCAACGTTTTTCGTGACTTAGTAAAGAAGAAGAACAAAAAAAAATTAAGAAAAAAAGAAGTCAATCCATTTCTCTCTTTCTATCTTTAATCCTTGTCTCCGTTCATCTTCCTTTCCTGTTCAAGTTAAAGGTATGTGTGTTTGTGTGTGTGTGTGTGTGTGTGTGTGAGAAAGAGAGTGAGAAAAAAAACACACGAAGGGAAGATGTAATTTATAAAAACGATCGATCGACAAATTACGAGCCATGTAACGTTGTTGCCGTTTAATTAAAGCAATTAAATTGTTGTGTCCCGTTCGTTCAACGAAGCGAGAAGACTGACATTTCGAAACCACAACTTACCCAAGTGTTTGTGGATCTGTGCTTTATATAAATTTATAGAGAACAGAAAGAAAAAAAACATTTTGATAAAAAGAAAAGAAGAATGCATAATGCTATGTTAGTCTTGAAAGTTTATTTCGGCTAATGGATGAGAGACAAGAAATTGACGTTAATGTCAAAACGTCTGGCGTATATTCCCGTTCTATTAATAATAATCATCAACGCTTTATTAATTAGCAATACACACTTCACAAATAAAAACATTATTTTCATATTCATTTTATCTATAAGAATATTTTTTTTCTTTGTACAGTTATATATATATATTTTTGTTAAACCAATATTAACCTTTTAAGCAGCAATGATTTTGAAAAAAACGGCAAAAAGAAATCATTTTTTTTTGTTACATAAAAACATAGTTTAGAACATTGTTTTGACAAAAAAAAATTAATAAAATTCAGAAATAATCAAAATTTTTATGTTAATTTTAGATTTTGTTCCACATTGCAAAGAGAAGAGCCGAATATTGCAATGTTACACGTACGTCGACTTTTTAATCTTTCTTTTCAAATTACTATTTCGGAAAAAAACGATTTTTTTTTCTTTGCTTTCACTTTCTTATTTTTAATTTTCTATTATATTTGAGTGTACAAAATCATAAAAATATTAAATAATACGCCGCTCGAGTTAACTCGAGCGCGCGGAAATCGGCCGGTTTAACGCGCTCGAGTTTAACTCGAGCGTGCTGCTTAAGAGGTTAATAATATAATAAATAGGGGTGCCCCGCCACGCGTTGCTGTGGCTCACAATCAGTCCGATACATACGTCTTTAAGTTAACGAATTTCCTTATACCGTCATCTGTTAGAATCTTATCGAACTAACAGAGATAATCATGACTCTTTGTTAATAAACAAATAATTCGCAATAAAATAATATTACGATTATAAACTGAGATATAAACTATCCTATATTTCAAGTTGGATGAAACTGCACATATTGTGTAAAATTTTATTAAAATCGGTTCAAGAGCTTAGGAGTCCATTGCAGACAAACAACGTGACACGTAATTTATATATATTAAGATAATAAATAAATATATATAATAAAAAGAAATAATTATTTTAATAAAAAAAGAAGTTCTCACAAATCATTAAACTTTAAGTACAACCGAAAAATTTTACACGTACAAGATTATAATTTTTAAAATAAAAAAAAAGGAAAGTATCTTTTCTCTTTCTTTTATTTTGATTTATCGTGAATAAAAAAAACCAAAAAAACAAAGTGACTCTTCCTACCCTTACTCTTATAGAAGTGTGTAGATATGCACCTTTTTCTACTTTATTCGAGTTTGCATACTAATTGAAAAGTCTAATCGAGATGGTGATGGTGTGCCATAAAACGCAGCGACGTGAAAGATCATACGAAACTACACATATATGCATTTATAACTATACATTCGTAAGTACGAGTATATATCTATATATATATATATATATATATATGTGTGTATGTGTGTGTGTGTGTGTGGAAAAGAAAGAAAACAAAACGATCTCTTTCATAACGGCTTTACCGATAGGGGTACACCGATGCATTCTGAATAAATTACCTATCCGAATGAATAAGAGTGATGGTAGTGAAAGGTGGGAGGTATAAACTTGAAAAGATAGAAGCTCATTTTTTTTTCTTATAAACTTTCAGCAATTAACGCGATTGAAGTTTGATATGAACGAGGGGAGTTCTCATTCTATATTACATGTACACACACACATATATATATATATATATATATATATATATATATAATAGTATTGAATAGGTATTGAGTAATTTATTATGTATCTAAATATTAGTAGAAGTAGTCTCAAAGAGTTTTACTTGAAAGAAAAAGAAAAAAGGAAAGAAAGAAGAGAAAAGGGAAAGGATAAAACTGCCAGCATGCACATGTACACATATACACATGGGTCGACTATTTTCGAAAGAGGTTATCTCGTAAATAGCTGTTTTGTGTGAAGCAGGAAAAAAGAAAGAAAGAAGAAGATTGTAGTAGGAGTTTAGTTGTATATAGAAAGCAAAAGAGGATGGTATAATATAAAGTTCCAGTACAAGGGGCTTATCTCAAAGCACTTTAGCGGTGACCGTGATAGGAACGACATCGTACTTTCCTTTCTTTTCGAACATTCTATAAAGATTTATTATCACGATTCGATACGATTTTTTATCTTTACAATATCACTTTCTAATCATTTTTTTCTTTTATTATTGTAGTAATGATTAATAAATTATAATTGTGCTGATACTTATGACACTTTAGTTAACTAACATAAGTCAACGTATTCTATGATAATAAATGAATATTATATAATATTATTTTATAATATTATTATATAATTTTATTTATTTTATTTATATATATATATATATATATATATATATATATATATATATATATAATATATTATATTATATTATATTATATTATATTATATTATATTATATTATATTATTTATAATTATATTATATATTATATATTATAATATTTTAATAAATGAATATTATATAAAAAGATTTATTTTATATTAAAATTATATATAATATATTTAATATCTGTGTATTTTTTTTTTACTTACAATTACTCTACTATTGCGAATAAATTTTCAATGGTATCAAAACGAAAGAAAAAAAATAAAAAAATACGATCGGTATGAGAAATACAAAAGGATGCATGAGACTACAGGCAGTTTTGAGGATAGGAATGAGAGAAGGCAGGAGAAGAATAAGACGAAGAAGAAGAAGAAGAGGAGGAAGAAGAAGAAGTGATGACGCTTAATTCGCAAAAAGGTCTCTCTTATTAGCCCTTAGACGGGGATACTTTGACGAAGGGTACTCGTGGACGTCGCGAGTATCATTTCAATTGTTAGAGATAAAGAGAAGGGTGAATAGGGTGGAGTTTGGAGAAGGTACAAGCTGACTCGAGGGTAAAAAGGGCAGGACTTCTATCTTTCTTTCTCTCTCCCTTTTCATTTTTTTTTCTTTTTTCGCATACGCCCTTCTCTCTTTCTCTTTGAATTCGTTCGAATAAAACGGACCATTTGGCAAGAGATTCAAAGTATAAGGGCAAGGGTAAAGGCGTAGGGTAAATATGCCGAGTATTTCTCTCTCTCTCTCTTTCTCTCTCTTTTTTTTTTCTTTGTTGTTTTTCAGAACAGGCGTGGTGAAACTTACTTCCGGAGTCTTTGACTATTCCGACAATATTCTGTGTAACTCACGCGGTGTTATTTCAGCGGCCTTCTGTGTTGTGTTCAATGTCGTTTCGTGTCGTTTCTTGCACACACATAGTGCACCAGTGAGACTTGCAATCACCTATTTTATTCTCCCTAACTCTTATACAATTTTCTTATTTCGTTCAGAAAGGATAAAGTAGACCGTCCAACCAAAACTTTCAATTTTTTTATTTGTAGTTTGATTCTTAGTATTGGTAGATCTCTCTTCCTTTTTTTTTTGTTATTGCTGAGTTGTAAAGAAATCCAAGAAAAAGAGAAAGCGAAAGTTAGGGTTGCGTCAGGGTTACGTCAGGGTGAAGGCATCAGGGTGAAGGAGGAAGAAGGTTTGTCTCGGACATTTCGGAGAAGGATAAATCATTTTTTATTTTAGATTTTTCTTCTCTTTTTTTTTTTATAGAGGAAGCAAGGGAAAAGGGTTAAGGAAGAGAAAAAAAAATTCCTTTTCAGTTGGCGTCACAAATTTTTGTGAAAATATCTAGGTGTCTCTAGGTAATACGAGACCCACAGTTATCTAAAGGATTGGATTGCCCGCAAAATCCATAACCTGGGATATTACGTGTTTGTAAGAGTGTTTGTGTGTATATGTGTGTGTATATATATATACATAGGTGTATTTCAGTGAAATAGAGATGGCATGGCATGAGGGAAAAAGCCAGGATTCTTAAGATATTTCTTGGACGTGAAAATGATTTAACCATAAAAATAACTTATGTGTATATATATATATATATATATATATATTAAATTGAGTATAATATTTGTTTTCTCTCACGAATATCATATTTATATTTAGGATATTATATAATTTTTTATTTATCGAAATGATCGTAAATAAAATGATTGATCTTTGAAAATGTGAACGAGATTATTTTTCATGATAAACAAGTCAGAAGATTAAAGTTTGCGAGTACAAAATCCAGAGCGATGAAATTTATCGAACAAACGACATTTTAGTGGCTTTAGTACAACACAGTTAATTCTCACCGCACATTTCTCTATCTCTCTCTATCTCTCTCTCGATTGTACAACGAGAAAGAGAAAGAGAGAGAGAGAGAGAGAGAGAGAGAGAATGATCCAAATCTCGTAGTAGAAAGCAAATTCATGGTCGAGTCCTATGGACAACTACGACGAGGGAAAATCGTGCTCGTGTATTTAGAGATATATCAAAGATAGAAAGAGATAGGTAGATACTGAGAAATAGAGATAAATAGAGATAGAGATGGTGAGGAAGTTTGAAGGAAAATAGAAACCGAGTGAGTGGTTTCGTCGTTCTAGTCCTTAGTCGTCGTTGTTATGGTAACGATTCGAGCCAAGGAATCACGCGGTGACAGTTTCACGGATAACAATTCACCTATGTATTTTCGAATAGAACAAATTCTGATTGCGAGTTACAGGTAGTTTTGTTATCTATGATTTTATGTTTTCTACTTGATCATTGGTAATATATAATAATTTTTTCTTTTTACTATCTTTTATTTTCTATGATATTAAATAATGGTATGGAAATTATGATCACTTGTTTGTATTTATTAAAAGTTCTTAGAAAGTGTATTCATTCATTCATATAGAGTAACAGGATTATAAATATACTCGAGTAACATTTGATGTTTATAAATATTGTTTTTATCGTAAACCAAAGTTAAGAATGAATGGTAAGAAGGTAGTTACGTAAGTAATATGTTTATTCACCTTGTAAATATTATATTTAGAATCGATAGATTCATTTCTAAACACGTTCGTCGCTCAGCCCATTTCGGTTAAGTTTCTTGTCAGGCCCAAAATTCGACTGTTAGCGCGCCGTAACGTAAAGAAGCGATAAGTAGAAATATCAACAATGCAACCCGAGTATTATGGTATTATATTATTATATTTTATTTATCGAAAATAATCAAATATAAAATTATATTTTATTTACCGAAAATAATTTTATTTTGAAATGGGAAATGTGATAAGTTTTTTCAACTAAAAATACTATAACTTCAACAAGAAGAGCGTCACCGTATACGGTGCCATGGCGACGAACGTGTTAAAGGACCGAATTTTTCTACAACTATAGTTAAAAACTACGTATATCAAAGATATATATATATAATAATTGTAATGTGAACATTAGAAAGTTTTTCGATTAATAAAGACGAATAATGAAAAGATAGATAGAAGAAAAGAAGAATAATAACATGTAACACGAAAATGAAAAGAAATTGGATGGATATGATATATTTCTTAAAATAAAAAAGAAGAAGTTTTCTCAAAGAGAAACTTTTAGCACGATATCTTTCATTATTCGAAACGTAAAAGAAAAGAAAAGAAAAGAAATAGAAAAAGAAAAAGAAATAGTAGAAAAAGTAGAAGTAGAAGAAGGGCATCAGGTGGTTTTCTACGACGAAGTCCGAACGCGTACAAGGAGTTTGCCTACGATCAAACCAAAGTCCGAGTTCTTCAAACACAGGAAACGGAAGAGAGAAATAGAAGAAAAGAAAGAAAGAAAGAAAGAAAAAGAGAGAGAGAGAGAGAGAGAGAGAGGATAAGACCGATAGCAAGTAAAGTTTAACTTGTCTTTTTCTCTCTCTCTCTTATATTGTCGTCTAGGAAAAGGAACCTCTTCACCTTCCAAAATATTTGCCTTCTTTCCTTGAAAATGATATTTGCTCGACACCGATTCACACCGTGTACTTACATCACTACGACATGTTCTTCTCTACGTGCAAAGTTTCACATTTTTTTTTATTCTAAGAAGAAAAAGAGAAAGAAATATTTTACTAATATAATAGAGAGAGAGAGAGAGAGAGAGAGAGAGAGAGAGAGAGAGAAAGAGAAAGAGGAAAATTGTACGAGTTAAATGTTACGTTTTGTTATACCACCGTCATCAAATATTTGTACACACATATTTATTAAAATATTATTATATTAATAATATTTTTTTATATATTATAATGTTATTATTACAATAATATAATATTATATAATTATATTACGTATATACGTATATATATAAAATCGAATTATTAAATATATTAATAAATATAATATTATTATTATTATTATTATTATTATTATAATTATTATTATTATTATTATTATTAATATTTATAACACATAATATAATTAAAATAAAAATATGTATTAAAATAGCTCGAAAAACCAAAATTTTAGAATTTTGAAATCATTTACAATTTCAAATACATATAATCAAGTTAAAGTCTATATATTAATTAATACTTCATTAATAATGTATATATTATTTTTTTATGAAATAATAAGTGTTAAAAAAAAACATCGTACGTCATAATCGAAGAAAATCTTTGGACAGGACCACCCTGTTCGCCGGATAAGCCCCTATCCATTACGATCAATTAAATCAAACATAACTTCAAATGCAAGCTACTAGTTTGGCTTTTATGAAATCTAAGTTTATAAATCGAGAATGACTAATAATAATAGTAATACTAGTAGTCTATTGAAACGATAGACCCCGAATTTCATGGTAGTTTTTTTTTATTAAGTAAATGATCCATGCAAAAGTCACCCTTTTCTCACGACCAATAATAATAATAATAATAATAATAATAATAATAATAATAATAATAATAATAACACTTGGAATATCATTTTGAATTATCGTCAGAGTTGCATCTAATTCATGTTCGCATTGCGTGATACCAGTTATGTTGATTATTTCGATTATGTCGATTAAATTCGGTAGGAAAAAAAAATGATACGAGTTGAGTAGAATTGAAAAAAGAAATAAAGAAAAAAAAGAGAATGTGAATGTTTGAACCAAAGACGATGATAGGTCGTACCTAGTAGTAGTAGTAGTAGTAGTAGTAGTAGTCACGGTGGCACGAATTTCAAAACGATTTGAACCTCCACCTTTTTCTCCTACTTCTTCTTCAACTTCTCTTTCACTTTCAACTCGCGAACGAACACACCGACAATGATCCAGATGCTCGCGTGCAACTGATGTGTGAATTCGTCCAAGGCCCTTGATACGAGGGTGGCTTGGTTGTTGGTTTCTGTTGATGGTGATGATAATGTTGATGATGATGATGATGATGGTGGTAGTGATACTCTTGGTAAAGTAGTCTTCGTGAAAACGTTATACCCAGGATAAGGACGACGACTACTACAACCAAGACGATGACGTAGTATCCGGTTAAATTGGTCACGGAGTAGGAACACGTGTTCGGTGCCTATCCTTGACGAATCGTTCGACGTTTTTCCCACAAGGCGTACCACCAAGGGTGATCCCTTAAAGCCCCCGTGCCAACGGTACAGATACACTACAAGACTTCAAAAGATCAAATCAAATCGAGCGAATTTGTTTTCTACTTTTTTTTCTTCTTCTTTTTCTATATATACGACAGATGTTTTAAGAACGCGAATAATAGATGCCAACCAAACAAAAATACAGAATTATCAACACACGTTAAATATCTGATTTTTTTTTTTTGTATTTTTTAATTCACTCAAATAACTTTAAAGTCACTCGATTTTTCATCAAATTAATTAAACGTTAAATATGTATTAATGAACTTGGTGTTTTGTCAAAGGTGAAAAAAAGAAATTTGGTTGTTTTTTTGTTAAATCAATTCTTTGGGGTACAATTTTATAAAAAAAAAATATAATACGTATATATATTGTAATATGCATATTAATATTATACAATGTTCGTATATATTAAATAATATTTATTTTTTTATTTTTATATAAATAATAATTGGATTATATAACGTTATCTATTTATTTCATTTATTTCTACTGTTTAGATATATTAAGTGATAAAATTCGATAAACTATGAATAGGAATTAACGAAGTAAAAGTTAAATAGGTGAAAATAAATTGGATGTACGGTTAAATTGTATTTGGGATTTGAAAAAATTGCACTACAAGGGATCGCGGGAATAATAAGCACCTGGTCACGACCTTAATCGAGATCACTTCGTATAAACCTTGTTTCATTTATATAAACACACTTTTGCAATTACCGTTAATCGTTCCTGAAAGCATGCGTTGAGTAAAGAAAAAAAAATACTAAGTGGAAGAGAGTGCGACGTACGAATTGTATACACACACATATGCTTATGTGTGCATACTTCTTGCCTATACACATACAAACACATATGCATAATATGTCTATGTATATGTATAGGATCGAGAAGGAGTTTTAATGCTGATCACGTTCCAAGAAATATTTACCTGAATTCCTGGCCTCTAATTGTGAGTGCCAGTCGAATCACCCACGGTAAATCGATCTGGCAGTTAAGTACTTCGCGTTAGCCCAATCACGGCTCGTTTCCGTTGAAAACGACGTGGTAATAGGTTTGCCAAAGTTTAACGACCGACAAATAAATTTGTCTTTCTCTTTCTTTCTTTTTTTATTTTTGTTTTTATTTTTCTTGAAAACGTGCGTATACGAGATCTCATCAATATTTTAAGTATAAATCAAATCAAACTTTATTAATTTTCTTATTTATACAAATATATATATGTTTTATGTAACCTATATTATTTATATAGAAATAATTTGAAGCATTGGATAATATGTGAGAAATAATTTGAAAATATTAACCCTTTGAGTGTCGAATACTTTTAATTCAAATGTTTTGTAGGAACGGAATAGTTGAAAAAAAAAAAACAGATGTGTGCAGATCACACACGGTAGAAGTGAAACCTTCAAAGAAAACCAAACTTCGAAATAATTGAATTGTAACACAGCGCCATCTATTGAAAGAACCTTACAGAACCTAGATAACCTCTAAATAAAAATCTTTAAATTAGTAATAAAAAATAATAATAAAAAAAAATCGCGATAAAAATTGTGCTATGTGCTAAGTTGGAAAAAATCACGTGAAATAAAATAAATTTCATTAAAATAAGTTGAGTAGTTTCGGAATTATTAGTGGACAAACATATTGTGACATTGAATTTTTATATATAGAATTTTATTAATTAATTCATTATTTTTGATTCATCGATTTCACGTTCTACCGTTTCACGATTTTCAAATCACCCTGATTCTAAAGAAGTTTTCACTTCAATAATAAATTATATTTAATAATTAAAGTTTATCTTTCTGTGAATATAATTCAATTATTTAATATAAACATTACACTTTTTTATATTAATTTTAACAAACGCATATATGCGTTTATAGCACTCTAAGGGTTAAATAATAATAGAAAAATTATTACAAACTTTAAATCAAAGATAAAAATAATATTTAATAATATTTAATGATTTTTAATACTTCGTCAGGACAAACAAAAATATTTCTTTAGGATGATACATATAAAAATTTTCAATAGAGTGAAGCAAAAAAAAATTAAAGTGCATTGTAACAACTTAGATGAAAAATTTTGGTTCCCCATTTTGAAAGAAATGATTTTCAATGAATAGAATAGCGAGAAAAGACATCTGTCCTCTATGATCGTTTGTAATAATTTTTCTAGTTTTGAAGGAATATAAACGAAGAAAAACGGCGGAATTGGAAATGGGAGAATATGTTAAGGTATAAAAGCAAGATGAAGGACTGCGAAACAAATTGTGATACATTTTAGAGACCTATATCACAAAAGAAGCGTAACGATTAGAAACGGATTCGTTGCGAGTAAGGGAAACGAAAGAAGCAGAAGAAGAAGAAGAAGAAGAAAAGGGTCCGCGTTCAAGAGAATCTGAGCAAAGCGGGGAAAGAAGAAAGAAGATAAAGAAGAGAGGGAGGAAGGAGGAGGAGCAGGAGGAATAGAAAAAAATAGGAGATAAAATATAGATCGTTGACGCGTGACGTTCCTTTAAATTTTTCTATGAAAAAAAAAGATCCTGTCATTTGTACTTTTCAACATATTTGTTGATATAGTATTATAAATATAGATTCCAACAAAAAAAATGTAGATATTTAAAAAATAATATTTTATATACGAAATTTTGTACAACAGTCAATTTATTGCATTTTATTTGACGTTGAATAATTGGGGGATTTTTTTATTTTTTATTTTTTGTTAATAAGTTTAGATAAATTTGTTATCAGTTTTATATTTTTTATATACGATGTGTTTTAATTGGTTATTTTTTTTTTTAGTAAAAATAAAATTTATTTCATTTTTATTAATATTTGTTTTAAATAACAAATAATGGTAACTTTTGGATGATAATAATAATAATAATAATAATAATAATAATAATAATAATAATAAAAAAAAGGTATTCATTATCGTACATAGTAAAGTAAAACTACTGTTTTTTCTGTTCCTTTTTTTTTGTAAGAAAATTGTTCACGATTTTTTATTTCTTTTTCGTCGAAATATCTATCGAAATTGATATTTATTTAATTGATTTACTTTTTTTCTTTCTTTTTGTTCCAATTAACTTGTCAAAAGCATGACTTTTATATCAAGCAATATGATTTGTATACATCTATCTATCGTTGAAACTGAACTAAATTCATAAGAGATGATATTGTTATCATTGTTTAACTCGTTATTATAATACTCGTCGTTAACATTGTTCAAAACAATAAAGGAAAGTTTACAAATGATCACGAAATGAATAAAATACATTTATACATTTATTTCTATGTATTTATTATAATAGAAGTTAAAGGATTATTGAAGTTTGTTGGTGAAACGGGATGTTTGTTTAATACACATTCGTTAATTTGTAAGAAAACAAACGTTAGTAGGGGGTGGGGGTGGTTTTGTTCAAAATCGTTAGACGAGCATCATTAACATCCTTGAACTCCTTTAACATCTTATATTATCATGTTAGAATGAAAAGCTTTAAGGTTTCAGATGTTAGATGCATCCATGTACCAACCAAGTTGATACAAAAGTCATTGCTGCTACTTCGACTTTACTCTTTCTGTAAAAAGAGAGAGAGAGAAGGAGAGAGAGAGGGCGCACTCTTGGAATAGCAAATCGCATTATTCGCCGACGCGTACAATGCTTCTATAAATAACAGTTATTACATCGGTGTATATCGGTGAGCTTAGATTAAGAGTTGCGCGCACGCGTTCTAAAATACCCAATATCACACAAGAAGTATAATACATGTATATTTCAACAGAGAGAGAGAGAGAGAGAGAGAGAGAGAGAAAGAGAGAGTAAAAAAATGTTATAAAATTAAAATACATATATCATGCGTACGATATGCAACGAATATTGTATATTTTAATATTATTATTTTTATATTTAATATTTTTTGTTTCTTTTTTAAAAGAAGAATTTTAGAAAAATTATAATTTTATTTTATTTTAATTTTATAATAAATATTTATATTATTATTTAAATGATATTAGTTTACATTATAATTTAATATATATTATTATACATATATAATTATTTATATTAAATTATATATATTGTGTGTGTGACCGTTCTTTGTGATATCCTAGGCTTGATGCTGGATTGGACCACCCGCACGCAGAATCTTCGCGTCACCTTCTTTTTCTTTTGCTCCGTTCTCCGCCACTTCACTCGACCACTACTACACACCTCTCACAGAACCTTCTCAACCTCTTTCCTTTTACTCCTTTCTTTCTTCTTCTCTTCCTTCTTCATTCCTTTCTACTTCCTTTTTCTCTTTATGGGATACGAGAATGGTAGTAGCATTGCACGGATTTACGAGTTTCAACTAACTTTCGCGACATTTTTTTTTATTTCTTTTTACCCTTCATCAAATTTAGATCCTTTTTAGGCTATTTGTATTCTCTCAATTCTAATACAAAATTATTTATTGAAAAAAAAAAGAAAACACCGATTAAAATTTTTCTTCAGTTTGACGAATTTGGTCATCAGACATTTGTGAAATTTTTTTCTTTTTTTCTATATTTTTTTTACATGTATGTAATTCAAACTTTGATCTTAAATTTGCATTTTTATTTCTAATGTCAATTTTGATGACGAAAAAAAATGAATATGAAAGAGAGAGAGAGAGAGAGAGAGAGAGAGAGAGAGAGAGAGACAGTAAAAGTTTGCAAATCCTATTTCTCTGTTCGTTATTTTTATATAATCGAATATACATTGACGTTTGATTTATATTCTAATTTCTAATGTCAAAATTAGTTGTCACGATAAAAAAGAAAAATAAAAACAAAGAAAAAAAGAGAGAGACAACAATGGTCAAAAAATTAATGCGAATTGACGAATTTTGACGAATTTTTTGCGAATTCATTTTATATTTTTTTTTTATTTTAAGTTAATCAAATTTGAAAGTTACAGATTTATATTCTAATAATTCTAATGTTGAATTAGATGTCAAAAAAAAAAATAAAATGAAAAAGAGAGAGACGAGAAAGGAATGAAGGAATTTGTTGAATAAATTTTCCAATGAAATCGTGTTCGTGCATAAAAATATATCGATAGGACGACGAATATGGAGGGGGGTGGAATGGGCACGAGAACGCAGAACGGCATTTTCTACGGGGAATACAAACGAATTTGTTTACTTTATTTATCGCGAAATAGTTCCACAAACGCGATAGCACATTTGGGATTGGTGGCGCGGTCGAAAATTCGACCCGTGCTTGATCGATCCTTTCGAAGATCATGTTTTATCACGCATCCCCCGTTTAGAGAGGTATCTTTATTTAACTCTAACTATATTTTCTACCCATTTAAACCCCCCATCCCCAAAACTCTCATCCCTTACACCCAACGTTGTGTTCACGTTCCTCAAAAAACAATCGAAACGTATTTGCGAGCATATGCTATATATATATATTAGGGTGGGTCAAAAAAATCAATTATTTTTTTTTACAAATGCCACGGAAAAATGGGTTGCTAGGCACCTTAAAAAAATTCTCACCAAATATGAGCTCTTAATTTTAATAGGAAGATCCTCCGCATCGCAGTTTTTTATTTTTTTCTCAGTCCAATAGAATAAAATTCATACCTCATCATTAATTGATTGTACAGAAAAATGTTCTGGAAGAATTTTGTAGGAAATTTAATGCTCTACAAAAAAAGTATCTTATATTTTTTCCGTAAACTTCACCATTTGAATGATATTGAAGATTTAAGTTTGATTATTTTAACACAAATTTTATTTTTGTTTATGAATTTTATAACTCGACAATAAATGACTATTATAAACTGCGTAATACAAATTTTTGTAGGAAATTAACTGCTCTATAAAAATGGTGTCTTATGTTTTGACGATTAAATTAAGCATTCAAAAGATATTCAGAGACAGAAATCAATACACATGAAAGTTTGAAGATGAATATCTTTATTTTATAATATATTATATTAATATATTATATTATAATTTATTTTATAATTTTGAATATCTTTATTAAAATTAAGAACTTATATTTGGTGAGAATTTTTTTAAGGTGCCTAGCAACCCATTTTTCCGTGGCATTTGTAAAAAAAAAATAATTGATTTTTTTGACCCACCCTAATATATATGCACATAAATATTACTATATATACTACTTATGTTACTATATATTATATATTATTATATATTTATATATTTAAATAAATTTTTAAATAAAATTAAAATTTAATAATATAAATTAATAAATGTTATATAATATAAAATTATATATTCATATAATAATATATATATATATATTATTACTATAATATTTTATACAATAATTATATATGAATATAATATACTGTATATATTACTAGTATTACTATACACATATATAATAATAAAAATAATAAAAATAATAAAAATAATAAAAATAATAAAAAAATAATAATAATAATAATAATAATAATAATAATAATAATATTAATATTAATAACGGAGAAGAAAATTTGAACAAAAGAAATTTGGAAAGGTCCGAAATCAAATCTCCTAAATGGAAAATCAAGTAAACGTGAACTTTCATTTCATGCTTGGGTAGACAAGCCAGCCCAACAACGACTTGGACTTGGACGACGATGGCAAAACGGCAACGGTAACAGCAACGGCGACGATAACGTCCGTGCTACAGCTGTTTTTGACAAATCCACTAATCGTATTTCATCCCTATCCCCTTTTAGAAATAAGACTAGTACCCTTCGATCGATCCTGCGATAGGAAATAATAACGATATGCCTTTTTATATATTTTACTCTCTACCCTTCACGAATTTTTTCAAGTTAGATAAACGTGAGATAAGTCATCATATTTAAACAAAAAATATATCTTTAAATTATTGCTAAATTAATTTGATTAAAGTAACAATAATTGTATTGAAATTTGTAATCAATGATGTGTGTATAGTATACGAAGTATAATTATGATTAAACATGTAGAAAAGTAACCCTCTTTTGTTGATAATGTATAATACGAAGAGTGTGCTATGTTTTATACAAGGAAAAAGGAAATAATATATATATATATATATATATATATATATATATATATATATATATATATGCGTGTTTGTGTGAAGTGTGTGTGGGGGAGTTGAGCGAATGAGAGACACCCACGTCGACCGCGTTAATATTCCCTAAGAAGGAAACTTTCCGAAAGGGACAAGGACTACCTTGTGCCGGCACCACTGTGCGCCGGTAGTCCTTTGTTAAGATTTAGCTCGCGGGTGGAATACACCGCGTGATAAATTTCGATTACGTGGTCGAAGACCTCGAGAACCTACTACGACGTTATGTTACACACTCGAACTGTGCTGCTAACAAACGTTGCTACCTGTATTAGTGTGTACGTGTAAAATAAGAGAGACAAAGAGAGAGAGAAAGAGAGAGAAGGAGGGGGAGGGGGAGGAAGGAAGAAGGAAGGAAAAGGGTTGCTTGTTGGATAGGTGTTTCGGGACAAACCCAGTAGAATAATTAGGATCACAGGAAAGAAAATGTCTAAGCCTGTCACGTAAGCTCGCACATTTTCAAAGTAGAAACCAACCTCGGGAAACGTATTCACCACCATCGTCTAGGTGGTCCGAACCTGCGGTAAGAGTCAAAAGACATTAACGACAAAAGCGACCTAAAAGGGAAAAAAAGGATTCTTCTTCTCCTCCTCCTCCTGTCTTCGTCTTTTACGTCCCTTACGACAAAGCCACGAAACGTCTTTCCGCTTACAATTAGAAAGCGGATTAGTATAACGAGCTTTTCTTTCTTCCCTCCTTCAACCCTTACCTACCTTCCATTCCTTTCCTTCGTTATTCAGAGATTTACATCGTACGAAAGAAGAAGGTTGGTTCTGAGAGATTCTTCTTTACAAGAGGTGTTCTTGTTTTGCGTTATGATCGTAGTTCTTCATATATTCATTTGTGCGTGTACTTTTATTACACGCAACTGTTGTCAACCCGACCACGTTACTTCAAAGTATTGTTTCTTGCTTATTAAACAACGGATAATTTTTTTTCTGACTTTTTTTTTTTCAAAGGGCCTTCATTATTAGAAACGTCTGTTGGCACTCACAAACGTGCCTTGGTAGTGTTTCCTCTTCTGTGCACACCTTCGTTATCGTTCCATGTCTTTCCTTTTCGTTCCCCCTTTTCCGAGGAAACACAATTTTTCGGCAAGAGGCACGGGAAGGAAATTCCTCTTACTCTCTCCCACCCTCTCTTTCTCTCTCTATCTTTCATGTCGTTGGCTATCCTTCATTAGCATAGCTTTGTATTAACGCGTTTTACATCTTTCACGTTCTAACATAAACGAGATTAGCTACGAGATTAGCTACAAGATTAGGAGAGCTACCTTTTCCTTTGCCCAAAGGAACCCTGTCCCCTTCTGAATATATACCACTGCTAATTATTTCAACTAATTTCTATCTTGCTTCCGTTCCTTTTTTTCAGTTTCTTTAAAAAACCAACCTTTTTTTTCTTAACAATGTGATAATAAAATATAGGGGACATAGATCGTATGTGAATAAATTTGCAAATGTTAGACCTAACTTTAACTCTTTTTTTTAAGTATCCACATATAGTTGGCAAGAATCGTGTCTTATTCGTCTTTAGGGAAATTTACTTTCCCTAGTAATAATTTATAACGATCCAAAGTACCACTAGAACAAAAGAATAATAACGTCTTGCATTTCATACACGGCTTATTATATATATACAAAAGTTCATACACACACACACACATATGGACAAAACTAAAACCGTGAGTTGAAGCGTGCCGTGATGTAAACCTACACGCGAATCCAGGTATGAAATAATGAAGCAATTAAATGGGTAACGATGCGATCCGGTTTGTATACCGCCATATACGATTTACGAATCGCGAAAGTTTCCTTTATTTTTGTATTCACGTAATCGTATAAGAGGAGCACTCCCTAAGAGAAAGGAAGGTGGGGAAGATGGGGAAGGTGGGGTAGGAGGGAGGAGATAATATTGGGGGTTGGACGACGATGATGATGCTCGTGCATCGTGGTTACGTGCTCTTATGAAAGAAAAAGAGAGGAAAAGAAATATAAAGAGTGGGAGGAAGGGTGGAAGGATTCTTAAGGAAAGATGCTGATCGCTAAAATTATTTTCCTCTCTCTCTCTCTCATTCTCTCACTCACTCTCTTACTCTCTTCGAGGAGCTATTCAAGTTTCAGTAACTCTAGCCGTTAACAGCAATTTTCACTATGCCTCTTCTTCTTCTTCTTTCAACGTAATGTTTTTTTTTGCTATTCTATCTTCACCCTTGCTCCTCCCCCTTTTCGTCCTTGTTCTGTAAGATCCGGGACCAACCACGATGATCTAAAAGTAGTATTCTTCCCCCCCCCCTCGATAGCCTAAAGACATCGTTAAAGTTAAATCGTGACGATCCTGGGAACGAGCATTTTCAAAACGGGAGGATATCTTATGTTTATATAAACTACTTGCTGAAAGGTGGGATTTTACAAAATAATCTTCAAATAGATTTCAGGTGAAATATTTTGTTAAACATTTATATATATTATTGAAAGAAAAAAATAAAGGGTAGGATTAAAAGAAAAATATTTCAGGATATTTTCAGATCCACTTATCGAAAGTTCGTATTGGTAAAGTACACATTTGATCTTTGAATCGAGAAGAAAAGGGATTCCTTCTTAGGACGAGAATCCCTTTTTGGAAAGTGCATGCCAGCATACCATCTCTCTTTATCTTTCATGTGGTTTTTGGGGTTGCACACATTTATCACGAATTTCTACCTCTCTCACACACACACACACACACACACACACACACACACACACACACACACACACACACACACACACACTTATTTTCGGTTTGGATGGACAAGTCGGAAATACGCTGTCGAGATATGGAGCAGTGGTTTTAATCCATGGTCCTAAGCACACACGCGTTACAATGTGTCCCAAGTATCAAATACGGATTTGGTCTCGTCTAGAGTCGATACGATAGCACACCCTATATATACATTTATATACTAATACTATGTTAGGTATGCAGGTTTCTGGGTTACATCTAAGTGGGGATTCAAACCTTGATGGAATTATCCTCTCAATGGTAAAGATAGATATATGCATAATCTGACATGTGAATTAATGAAAGAAAAAAAAAGTTAAAATGACGTCTTCCTATAAATATTCTTTTTTTTTTTAATAATTAACTTTATTATGGTAAAATCGTTGAATTAAAAATACCGATAATAATCAAATTATTCTCAACCACCAATCATATTCATTTTTGGCCTTTTGGGGAGGAAAGCAAATTTTCCATAAATTTAGCTAAGGATTCGAGATCAAAATCGGTACGTAATGTTTCCATTTCGCTATTTATGAAGGATCGAACGAAATTCTCTCATGGTAAAAGATCGTATGGATCTAAGGGATAAAAGGAATCTCGTCCATCATTATCATCATCATCATCATCATCATCATCATCATCATCATCGTTATAGTCGTAGTCAACGTTGATAGGGAAAGAAGAAAAATTGACGTGAAGGGTAAAGAAGGTAAACTATTTACTCCGAAACGTTTTCGTTGAACGTGTTAGTATAAGTACCTTTACGTAGTACATATATAGTACTACGGATGTATAAACGTATTCGATGGGTTAACATGAACCGTGTCAAGCGCATTGAGAAACAACAAGAGAATAGAAAAAGAAAAAGTAAAAAAGGGGGTGGTGGTGGGGGCAGTTCGAGAGAGTAATAGTTGGGGAAAGGGAAAAAGGGGTTCGGTTAAAAGGGCGACCCAAGAAAAAGAAAGGGAAGTAAGTTAAGGTAAGGGAAAAGAAGAGAAGGGAAGGGCCAGTGGAGAGTCGTTAGCTGGCCCGAGGCCATGGACGCCATATTTTATTACTTAAACGGCATGCCGGGTAGGTTGGTTTGTTGGTTAAACAAGGAATTAATGCCGCGGTAATCTGTCATTATGGATACTCGTGCACGAAGATCCACGGTTGCATGTTTCTTCTCTTTCTATCTTTCGCACGCGTACATATACACATACATACATATATATATAGACACACATTCTTCGTTAACATGCGATTCTACTTTTTTCTTCTTTCTTTCTTTTTCTCTTTCTTTCTTTAGCACGTCCAACCATCTCGTTTCTCTCCGATATAACTTCCGATTGGCTCGTTAAAAGACGAAGAGTCCAAGGGGGAGGGGGGAAAGAGAGAAAACGAACCGAAGATTCTTCTTCCTACCTTCGATTTTTAGTTAATCCTTTGCGTATGCGTTAGAAGGAGAGAGTTAGTAATGTATGAATGTATATATATATATATATATATATTCGTTGATATATGTGTGTGTGTGGGGGTTATATGTAGGAACAGGGTATGTCATTTGTGCATGATGCCATCGGCTATCCATCATCGAAAATGGCAGGGATGAATAATGGACGAATCAATGTTGAGTTTGCAATCCTTTGGCATTTTCTTCTTCCCCCCCTTTTTTTATTTTTTATTTTTTTTTACATACGAAACAGATAGAGTATGGATGATAATATTTTTCGCAATGTACTACAAACCCGTAGTTTGACTGTATCTTCTTTTGGAAATTTTTACCCAGTATGACGAGGTAAAGTTGTGACGAGTTAAATTGAGTAAAAAAAAAAAGGGAAGCAGGGATACAAAATCTATTTCACGTTGGAATTTTGTTTATCGCGATTTTTTAAAAGAGAATACGTGAGATATATGCATATATGAAGGTAGGAGAGTTATATTATATACCCCCATATTGAGAAAGACATTTCCAAATATATTTTTATAGTCTCTTTGATCGGAGATTGGATAAAAAAATAAAAGGAAGGAAGAAAAAAATGACAACGACCTAAAGAATGCTACCGGTTTAAAAGATTTACTCTTATGTATTTTATTTATTATTATTATTATTATTATTATTATTATTATTATTATTATTATTGCGTTAATTTAAATTTAAATCTTTAGTATGATCGTAAGAATAAAATACTTCTATCTAAATGGATAAAAAATAATTTGAAAAAATTTTTTAAAAGTATTATATTAAATTTAAAATATTAACTTCATAATATTATTATTATTAACTGGCATTAAGAACTCGAATGTTCATTGCCGCAAATACCAAATCCCGCCATTGTTCCCGTCCCTGAGCGCGATCCTTCCATTCGCGGTCTTCGTATCCTATTTCTTTCAGGTCCCTTCTAATATTATC
Organism: Polistes dominula; assembly: GCF_049000335.1. Lineage (NCBI taxonomy): Eukaryota > Metazoa > Arthropoda > Insecta > Hymenoptera > Vespidae > Polistes > Polistes dominula. The sequence continues at coordinate 6,944,512 of NW_028300899.1, forward strand.
CTCCTAGTTAATTATATTACTATATAATATATAATATATTTAATATATTAAGTTTAAAATATTATATTAAATTTTAACAAAAATTAAATATTAACCCTTTGCACTCCGCTATCTCACCGTATGAGACATTGTGATTCTAGTCTATCACTCCGATGTCTCAACGTATGAGACATTAAAGTTTATTAGTGATTACGGGGAATTAAGTTATTTCAGCACAACTTTTTGAGACATACATGTTTCCCTGATGTTTTTGAAGTGAAAACTTCTTTAGAATAGGGAGTGATTTGAAAAAAATGAAACGCTGGTTCAGGCAACGAAGCGATAGATGGCGAGGCAACGGAGCCTGTGTACGGATAGGTAACGGAGCAACGGGCCGCTATGCAAGGGCCACGATTTTTATTGCTTGAATTTGGAAAAGTGTACTTTTTATCAGCTGTTCCACTCAGAGACCATACCGGTGACCTTTATTATATATGGCAATAATATTATAATAAATAAATCCTACAATTATCTTACTCTTGAAACTGTGCATTCCTCTCATTCTCTCGAAACTTAGATTTTTGAAGGTTTCACTTCTAACACGTGTGATCTGCACACATGTTTTTAGTATAGCAACCGTTTCATAGCTCCGTTTCCTGACCGATGCGTTTATTTTTTCTTAAAATAGCACAAGACATCGAATCAAAATATAGTAAAATAACAAAGATATATAAAAAACAATGTCGGCGGGTTTTGTGTTCTAAGAGAATGCGAGATGCGTGCTCACAACGGTCCGAGAACTTTTTGGCGAAACTTGAGAAGAGCGATAAGAAGAATTTGTAGAAGAAATGTTTTTATAGGAGCAAATCTCGCATTTTATAGTAAGATTTATAATGTACAAAGAAATATTATCAAATAGTATCACATTTCAAATACATTGGAACGCGCTCGCTTTTTTTCAAATGCAACGCTATTACACACATACATTCTCTTGGTAAATAAGTTCTTTTGGTAAAAAGTTCTTCAGGTAAATATGTTCCTTGATGTCTACAGATTAATATAAGTCCAATATCATTAAAATCTGTTATTTGGTTCCAAAGTTATACTAAATAATACGAGGGTCTGTAAATGTGCCGTTTCTGCCTCGAAGTCGCGCGGAGTTGTTGCTACCCAGTGTCGAAAGTCGTGCGGAGTGCAAAGGGTTATATTAAAATTTTTGTATGTTTATCGATTAATAATAAGCAAATAATGAGTATAAGTGGGGAAAAAGAGGGGTGGGTGATGAGCCTATGTTCTAACATTTAAATGCAAATAATAAAATATTCTTCTTCTGTATTACACATTAGTTCCATATCACATATCCCATTTTGTGATTTGATATTAACAATTTATTTCAAATGAAATACAAAACATATCAAAAGAAGAATAAATGCAAATACGATTGAAATTGTAAATATAGGCTTAGTAATATTCAATAAAAATAGTTTAATTCTCTTACGTTGGCGTATCAATAATTTAATCTTTAATGCTTATACTTGAAAGAGAGAGATTTAGATTTAGAAACTGTCGAGAACTGTAGGAAGAACGTAATGCACTTTAACGATATTCGAGAGAACTCCTTTACGGTGAAACAAGCAAAAGGGGGCGTAAACTTTTGACCTGTTATGCTTATCGAAGCATATCTGATACTGTCCACCACACACACACACACACTCACACACACATACATAGAAATACAAGTCCTCTGCTTCTAACCACTCGTACTCTTTGGCTTTTCATCGAACCAAACTCTCACACGCCCAGTTTCTGTTCGTTCTTCATCCTCCTCCTCCTTCTCTTCATCATCCTCCTACTATTCATCCTTCTTCTTTACATTCTCCACCTCTCTTCATTTCTCTTACAAAAAACGAAAGGAAATTTCGAGTCGATTCGAATAAAGTATCTTTTGTTCAAATAAAAATAATAATTATAATTAGTACACGTTGATACAATTGTAAAAAGGTTTAAGGAAATAAAATGGTAAATGATATGGTACATGTATGATACGTGTACGGTAAGTTACCAAAAATGTATGTTATGTAATTTTTTGTTGTATTTTTTGAAGTGAAAACTTCTTTAGAATATGGGGGATTTGAAAATCGTGAAACGGAAGAACGTGAAACCGATGAAACAAAAATAATTAATTAATTAATTAAATAAATTCAATATATAATTTAATTCTATATTATTTAATTCTATATATTAATTAAATAATTAATAAAATTTTATATATAAAAATTCAGTATAACAATATATATGATTGTCCCCTAATAATTTCGAAACTACTCAACTTATTTTAATGAAATTCATTTTATTTCACGTGATTTTTTTTAACTTAGAACATAGAACAATTTTTATCGCATTGTTTTGTTTTTTTTGTATTATTTTTTATTACTTATTTAAAGATTTTTATTTAGAGGTTATCTAGGCTCTGTAAGGTTCTTTCAATAGATGGCACTGTATTACAATTCAATTATTTCGATATATTCACGTCTCGAAGCTTGGTTTTCTTTGAAGGTTTCACTTCTACCGTGTGTGATCTGCACACATCTGTTTTTTTTTTTTTTAATCTACACCGTGATAAATTAACTTTTTGTATAAATATATCAAATATATGAATATTTCTATTTTGTTTCATTTATATATTGATTTATATTTTTTAATTAAAATGTTCTTGCAAAAATATGTTTATAAATATATTCCAAAATAAAATGTATTACTTTTGCATATTATTCCATATAGTAACAAATTAAATCCAATATATATATATATATATGCATAAAAATCTTCAAATAATGTAGTATTCAATGGGTTGTTAATTTATTGAAACGTATAAATAAACGAATACGCTTATTATCAAAAAGGTTTTGTATTATTCTTTTTATTTTTTTTTATTTCAAAATATCTTCCTTGATTATTCGAGAATATAAAAGTTTGTTACAATCAACGGGTGACTATCTTTTACCCGCATATACGTGCCTTCTCGATACGCTCTTAGAAATAATAATACCCCCAGAGAAAGAGAAAAAGAGAAGAGAGAGAGAGAGAGAGAGAGAGAGAGAGAGAGAGATGAAAGAGGCTTTCGATTTTTATCGAAGTGAAACGAAGGAAGAGGTTAGTCGTCTACCATGTGTTTGTGGTTAATCGTTTATCCGAAAATATTCGACTGAAAAAAAATCATCTCGATATTTATCGATACACGAGGTATAGTATAATGATTACGCGTAATCGATGTATACACTAACGGCAAAAAGTTTTGATTCATAACCTAAAAATTCTAAGAAATTGGGATATACATTTCTAAGAAGAAAAAATCAATTTTTTTTCGGATTAATCAATAAATTATACAACAAAAATTGAAAAACAACGTGTCTTACACATACGATTAGTACGTGGGTCGGCAACCTGTGGCTCGCGAGCCACATGCGGCTCTTTAGTTAAAAGAGTTTAGTAAAAAAAAAGGATTAGACACCGATGAATAAATAGATTAGTTTTTTCTTTTTATCAAAAAACTAACTTTATTTATATGAGTACTATTTATTGTTGACAAGAAAAAATTTGGTGGCTCTTTAAAAACTTCGAAATTTTGTAAATGGTAATTTTTGGCTCTTCCGACTCAAAAGGTTGTCGAACCCTGGATTAGTATAATTCTTTTTTTTTATCAACGAATAATTATTACAAATAAAAAAGTTCGTTCTTAATAATATCATCTCAAATTAAAAACTGTACAAACTATACACAAGATTATCATGAAATTAGAAAAAAAAATACAGGTAATTAATTCCTAACTTTTGACATATATTGTACGCAATAAAAAACTTAAAGAACGAATAAAATACAAATCTTGTTACGTAGAAAATTGTCACTTAAGTAAAATCAAATCCTTGATGTTCCTTTCATGATAAACTAATGATTCACACTACTACCAAAAAAAAAAACCAAAAAGTAGATGAAATATTCTTGTAAAACTAAACTGAAAAAAAAAGAAGGAATTTGAAAAAGAGACACGAGAACACAAGATAAGAAATAAGAGACAAGATAAGAAATAGATAAAAAGATTTAGGCTGGTTACCTGGTTAGTAATGGTAGTGGGAAGACGGAGGGGGGGGGCGGGGGAACCCAAATAGGTACGTATGACGAAGGTGGTCGGATCGAGAGCAGACAATTTAATTGTTCGAACTTAAACGGAGAGCAGCTGCCTTTTCTTCCGCCTAACAAGCCGGTAATAACCCTCTTCTAAGGGTTCTATCTTCTCATCATCTTCACCGATCTATCTTTTTCTCTTGCATAACGAGATAGAAAGAGAGAGAGAGAGAGAGAGAAAAGTTTGACCATGACGCCCATAACATCGATGTTACCTTGGATTTATAAACGAGGGCCTCTATCCGTGAAACAGCAGGTGCTTCCGTTCCGTTCGGACATCGAATAAAACGAGGCAAGGATGAAAAATAAACGCGAACACGAATGAGAGTGAAAGAGAGAGAGAGAGAGAAAGAGAGAGAGAGAGTGGTAGAGAGGGAGGAAGAGAGGGAGAAGGGAAATAGAATCATTCTCTTCCTCTCGTCCTAATTCCATCTTAATCAGGGGGCTCGGCCCACTTTTTTTTCATTTTTTTCCCTCCATTTTGTTTTAATACATTCGTCTTTTTCTTTTTTTTTTTTTTTTAAATCTATTCTCGTGCCAGGGGTTGGGCTCATTTCCGACAGAATGGAGCTCGTGCCACCGTGTTAAAATATCAACGTTTTATTTAACCTTAGTATTTCGTATTGTCTTATTGTTTTAATCAATCAATATTTTTATTACGAAGTTTTCAATTGATCAAAATCATTAAAAATAAATCATTAAGCAAGAAAATTGTATATTTATAATTATTAATAATATATAAGAGTAAAGAGTTAACTGTGTTGTTAATTTTTAGAGATAATTCGAGCGTCTTAAACCGGCCGATTTCCGCGCGCTCGAGTTAACTTGAACGGCCTACTATTTTATATTTCTATGATTTTTTACACTCAAATATAATAGAAAAATTGAAAATAAGAATGTGAAAGCAAAGAAAAAAAAATCGTTTTTTTCCGAAATAGTAATTCGAAAAGAAAGATTAAAAAGTCGACGTACGTGTAAACATTGCAATATTCGGTTCTTCTCTCTGCAATGTGGAACAAAATCCAAAATTAACTTAAAAATATTGATTATTTCTGTATTTTTTTGGCCGTTTTTTTTTTCAAAACTATGTTTTAATGCAAACAAAAAAAAATTAATTTTTTTGCAATTTTTTTTTTTTTTTTCAAAATCAATGCTGCTTAACTCTTTGCGGCATAGAATTTCAGATAATAAAATAGCCCTATGTTGTGTGATTACGTTTTAAATGAAACTAAATTGGTATATTTTTTTATTAATAAAGGTATTACATAATGTAATAATGTAAAAATATAAAAAAAAGAGTTAATAACCAATTGTTTTGCGTAAATAAGACGAAATATATAATCTTATGAGCATGTGTAGCTATTGCATTGTGAGACTAAAAATGTCCCACCGTGCATTACGATGTATCAAAAAAGGTGGGACACTTTTAATCCCTCTGTGCCCCAAGGAGTTAAGGGGTTAATTTCGAACAATTTTAATTTGAAAAATAATAAAATAAAAATCATCACTCTACTTTTTTTTTCTAAAGATAATTCTCATCCCAGTTTTGTTTTATTTTTCTAGTTAGTTCCGTGAACTGTACGGTTAAGTACAGTAAAAGCATAAAAATGTCTTCTTTAAACTAGGGATATCCATCTTTAGAGTAGTCTTACTCTATCATAGTAAAAAAGCAAGACTAGAAAGCACGAACTTGATAAAGGAAGAAACGAAGGGTGGCATGATCAAGAGAGAAAGAAAAAGAAAAAGGAAAAGAAAAAAGAAGAAAGAGAAATAGAACGATCGGTCGTCGGATAAGAGAGGAGAGCTTGTGACTAGGACGAATTCGCGTATAGAAGGTACAAAGGGTATCCCTTTGTGCTTCCTTTACTACTACTAGCCGGGGATTGCATTAAAACTTATTTTCTCCCGAAAAGAAAAAAGGGAAAAAAGTACGAAGGAAAAATAGAGGAAAAAAAGAAAGAAAAGTGGGATGAGGGGGAGGGGTGGTGAGAGTGGGAAAGAAATAGAACGAATGAAAAATAATCAGTCATAGAAAACGAAGTCGAGAGGGATCGGAAGAGTAAAAAAAAAAAAAAGAAAGAAGAGAGAGGTGGAAGGGAGAAAGTGTGGGTGGTGGTAGATCAGAGTAGGTTAGAAGCCCTAACAATTTGATATTCGATCGATAGCGTCGTGATATCGGTCATGGACGTTCTACCAGGAGAATCCTTATGCGTTGAAAAGTGATAAAGAGAAAGACAAATAAAGAGAGAGAGAGAGAGAGAGAGAGAGAGAGAGAGAGAGAAGAATAAAACTCATTTGCGTCTAGTTTATATCCTACGTTTGACGTGAAGTTGAATAGAACTAGCTAAACTTCTTGTTTTTTTCTTTTTTTTCTGTAGAAAACGTTTGAAAAATTGTGAAAAAAAAACATTCCAAAGTTTCTCTTTATTCTTCTTCTTCTTCTACTTCTATTCTACATTGTTCTTTTCTTTCGTACTCTATCGTGCTCTATTTAATACAGAACTGCTACAGGATATTTTAACTACCCTCTCTCTCCTTCTACCCTTAAGACCGTTCGAAAATCGACGAAAAGTCTCCCTCTCTCTCTCTCTCTCTCTCCCTCTCTCTCTCTCTCTCCCTCTCTCTCTTTCTCTCCCTCTCTCTCTCTCTTTTTTTCTGTTTCTCTTCAAGAGAGGAAAGGGTTCTTTTTTTTAGTTCTTTGATCTTCTGTGAAGCCTTTTTGTCGTTGAAATTAATGAAAATGAAGAGAAACGGGAAAATAAAGTGCAGTTTTTTGTATGATCTCTCTTTTGTTTCCTAGAGGGAACATGTGTGTGTGTGTTTTTTTTTCTGACTATGATATGGTGTATATGTGATGATAACACCTTTTTATTTTACTAATACAAAAATGTCATGCGACCATGAAATATTTTACTTTTATCCTAAGTATAAAATATAAAATAAATCTCGAACTATTACCAAGGTCGTGAAAAACGAAAGTAAATCTTTTTAAACGATACTATGAATAAAGCAATAGATAATGTTCTATGTTTTTTAAGAAATATAATATTTAGATTTGTTTTATTTAAATATTTAATATATGCATATGTATATATTAGTACATATTATATGAATTAATTGATATAATATAATAATAATAATAATAATAATAATAATAATAATAATAATAATAATAATAATAATAATAATATAAAATTTAATGAATAATAAATTAATTTGAATATTAAATTAATTTACTATTAAAATTATATTATAATATATATAAATTAATTAAATTATACTATATAATATTATTATAATATATAATACTAATTAAATTATATTAAAATAATAAAAATTATTATATTGTATTTATAATATAATATAATGATAATAATATATATAAAAATAAATGTATTTGACTGTAAAGATGTAAAAAGAAAGATAGCAAATTCTCACGTAATACATATACATATATACATATATAAATATATATAATGAGATACTGAAAATCGTTTTCTGAGGGCACAGCATTAATAGTACTTATCTTTCGCACGGTACACCACGTTACACCACGTGGTAATTATCGTCCAATCTTGGTCGAAGGACCACCAGTCTTTCACGATATAATTCTTTCGAGTTTGCTACTTTAAACCGTGCATCTTCAATCTTATTTCTTTCTCTTTTTTCTTTTTCTCTTATCTTTCTTTGGAAAGGCGCGTATACCGTAAAGGATTTAAATTTAATTTAGCGCTTTCACGTTTCGTCACGATAACGAGCACTGCCGATTATAATAATTATCTTTTAAGAAAAAAGTTATATATGTGTGTGTGATATACATGTATGTGCATTTTGAAAAGTTGATATTCCATGCGAAAGAAGTCATAAAATTCGTAATTTCGATTAACCCGTCAAATTTTCTTTTCCTGACTCATCCTTCCTTGATTCCTTTTTTATCCCCTTTTTTCAATTTTCCTCTTTTTCATTTTATAGATGCAACACGTACACAATAGTTTTACAATATCTTCGATTGATGACCGTGAAAAATCGATACCCCGTTGTTACGTATGTTTTCCATTCAGAAAAGTAACCTTGAAAACTATTCATCCAACACAGTTTTACGTAAATTTATGAAAGCCATCAATTTATTAAGAAAAATAAAAGGAAAAAAAAGGGGTTTCTCTTTTTCTCTTTTTTCATTTGATCAATGCCAACCAGGAAAGGAGAAGATGAAACGAAAAAGAGTAAAAAGGAAAAATAACGTATGTTGTAAGTCGATGATACAAAAGAAGAAAAATAAGAGGAAGAAAATCAACTCGATTCGAAATTGTTAACAAAAGAGTTTTTCCAATGTTCATCCGGTTAAACGGAATTTCAAGGATATTTCACGAAGTCCCAGGTAAATAAGATACGTTGGAGGTCTAGAATTACGTGCTTGCTCTATCCTAACTTTACAAGGGTTTCTATTGACAATTGAGATTATTTTATTCTTTGACTTGACCACCATGGGAGAACAAAAAAAAAGGCGTAATAGCAAAACACTATTACGAATTCTTCCACTTGAAGAATGGAAATTCCTGTAGAAAAACTTTGACCAAAAAAAATGAGAAAAAAAATTGAAAAAAAAAATGAAACGAAAGACAATATTTACGATTGGGAGACCATAAAAAGTATAATTTATTTATTCTATAATAGATAAATATTTGTCATGGTAGAGAAAAGGCGAATGGCAAAAAAGCAAAGATTGGAAAAGTGAAAAGGAAAAAAAAGTTGAAAAGGTTAGGGGTATCGGAGTTTACCTGGTTAACCCCCATCGAACCAACTCAACTGATCGTTTTCAAAGTTGAAACTTCGCGTAAAGCAATAACAAGAGGTAAAGATGAAAGTACCCCTTTAAGTGGCAGACCTAATAGGGTATTTGTTGCTTGTTTAGGACCATAGCATCGTGTTCATATCCGGGAGAAAAAAGGAAACCACTGACCTTGCTTGTAGAATGATGTTCAAGGAAAACGTTTCAACCTTTTACGAGGATCGTTTGAACAAGTTTGTGACTTTTACTAATCGTTGACCTTCGAGTATTCAATCCCTTTTTTTATTCCTGATCACGCAGTCTAAAGTTTAATCTTGTATATTTTTGAAGGGATGAAAAATTGAAAAAAATAATTCTAACAATAACTGTGTTTCGTAGATTACAACATATTTTAAAATAACAATATAAAAAAAGAAATAAGAGATTATAAAATAAATTGAAAGAAGGATAAACGTTGTAAGTAAACTTGGTTGAAATCCGATAACCCAAGCTTTCGTCACGGATTTGGTAGAAAACAAAAAATAATATAAAAAAAAAAGAATTAGACGAATAGAAGAGTAGGTCGTAGACGATTGACACGTTTTTTTTTGTCTTTTTTTCTTTCTAAGGAAAGATCGGTAGGAAAGAGTGACGTTTCTTGGTTGAGAAGATAAGATCGAGATGAAAAAAGGAGGAAGGTGTAAAGACGTGGGATAAGATCGTAGAAAGCCGGCAGATGTCAAGGATGTCCTTGACAGAAGGAATAAGGAAGAATCCGAAGGAAAGGAAAATAGGAAGGAAGAAGAGTAGTAGTGTGTTTCGATGATGACTTACGCTAACACGAATGAATGTGGACTGCTGACAAACCTAGGAAGGTTGTGAACTGTCACTTCACAGGATTCGGACGACACGAAAAAGAAAGAAAGAAATGAAAGAATGAAAGAAAGAAAGCGTCGAAAGCTCTTCAGAAAAAGCTTCGTCGCGATGAACTTTTTTCGTTAAATCTTGCGCCTATTTACCTCTTTTTTTTTGTCAAATAAATATTCGTCATCCACCTTCAAAGTGGATTATACGAATAATATAATAATAATTAAAATGTATTATAAATTAACTTAGAAATAATTTAGTAATAAAAGAATTTATGAAAGAAATTACAATTTTTCCTAAAATAAAAATAATAATAATAGGTAATATTGTTTAACCTTTTGACTGTTAAAGGCGTATATATATATGCTCTCACAAATCCATCAATATACACGAAAGGCGTAAATATACGCCCTCTGTATTTTTTTACTATAACACCTTTATTGCTGTATTACCAATTAATTTAACATGGAATTTATTGTGACATGTAACATAGCAACTAAATATTGGCAATTATTTCAATGTCGTTTAGTTAATTGCTTTTATATTTGAAATTCGTCTATTTTAATTTTATTATTTTTATAATTAGGTTTAAAATTATTCAAATGTTCTGTTAAAGTTATTATACTCTGTGTTACATTATAGATTTTGTATTTTTTTCTTTAATATTTAAATTACCGAGTAATAAAAGAAGAATATATGAAAGAAATTACAATTTCTCCTAAAATAAAAATAATAATAATAGTTAATATTGTTTAACTAACGATAGGGAAATATCAAGTATCCGAATGAGAATAGACTATTCTATGAAGAAAATAGAAAAGCGACAGTAAAGTACTCACGCGTTTATCTTTTTAATGCATTGTCATTCTGAATCAGCGTGTATTTCAGAGTAGACAGTTTTATGGGATTTTCGAGTAACTTGCACTGTGGAAGGTATCATATGCACGAATATAGATATATATATACATATATGCATATATTTCGTAGGTTGATGGTTTCTTTTGGTTAGAGGAATAAATCATTTCGAGACACGACGGGCACAACGGATAACAATGTATATAGTACTATAAGCTATACTTATTCACGACTCTCTTTATACTAACGTTCTCTCGCTGTTCGTGCCTCGCATAAGTTCCTCGAAGATTATAGATTATGGAACATTACGTTCTCGATAAAAGTTTCACTCTCACGCGTTGAAATACGAGCTCTAACAAAAATGAGGCCATCTAAATCTTCAACCTTTTTTGACGTTAATCCACCTGTTCGAAAAAGTGACGGCGAATTAACACACATCTGTACACACAAATACAAATACAAATATTATACTCGTATAGTAATACCCTGTACGATCAAGAAAAGCAACAAAATAAAGTATAATACTTTCTTTTATCCAAATTCAGTCGGTTGATGCAATTAATGAACACGCGATAACAGAGGTCAGGAAGACAACCAAAGACTGTGTATAGAAATAATCTGTGATATTTAAAAAAAAAAATAATAAAAAAAAAAGTCGTAAAATATCGATCTGAACGAGTAGAATCGGTATAAGAATTCTTTTTTATTTTTTTCATCTTACATAGAAGAAAAAGAGTGAGAGAATGAGAGAGAGAGAAAGAGAGAGAGAGAGAGAGAGAGAGAAAAGAGAAGAGAGATTTATTCCAAGAGAAACGATAAGGATTCTTCAGGTTTTCTCTTCTTCTTCTTCTTTGCTCACACAGGTACATCATCATCGTATCTCTCTCTCTCTCTCTCTCTTTCTCTCTTAGACTCTCGTGTCTTCGAGCCGGTCTTTTCTCTCAAGTGGGCCAATGTGGACGAGGCTTTGTGATGGCATAACGAGCGTGGAGAGAGCCTCTCCCATGCCCCCCCTGTGTAATCTGGTCTTCGGGTAATTGTACGTTATACGTCCGGGGAAGCTAGCGAGAGTTTGCGAAAAATCGTGGGCTCTCTCTCTCTCTCTCTCTCTCTATCGTGGATGCTGTACCTTTGCAAGGAGTGGTGGAACAACAAGAACAAGAAAAAAAAACAAAAAGAAGAAGGAGGAAAGAAAAGGAGTAGGAGAAAAGAAGGAAGGTAGGAAAAGGAAAAGGGAGGGGGTAGAGTGTGTGAGAATGCTATCAGCAGAGTCTTCTCGGGGCCGTGGACCACACCGCGAGACCACCGTGCGTGCCTTCGGCCCTTCTTCGCCGATACATCCGCGATCAAACATCGAGGAACGAACCGAACAAGTAAAAATGCTTTTCTTCTTGCTTATTTCTGATCGATTTTCCTTCAACTTTTACACCCTCACACCCTAACTAAACTAAACTAAACAAATAGATTCGTTTTGATTTTTTTTTCTTTCTCATGTCAGTCAAAGGTAGAAAATAGTTGTTAAAATACATAAAACCATTTATATGTATCATTCGAATGGTTTTTTTTTTATTTTAATACGACACGATCCGATTTCTAAGTTTTATTCTTAATTGATAATCCCTTCTCGTTGTACGAATGTAAAGAATGAATGAAAGATAGAGAAAGAGAGAGAGAGATAAACGAATTCTCATCGCGGTGATCCGGATAAACGTCATAAATTGTCGAGGAAGTGTCGGACCTGAACCGATCGACCGATCACTATGCGATTTTTCCGCACGATCGCGATCAAATGAAGGATAAAAAAGTGAGGAAGGAATCAAAAAAAAAAAAAAAAGAAAGAGAGAAAAAGAATGAAATACAAAGATTTGTCTTTTTCAATAGATTAACAATTAATTCGAAACGTCATTGTTACTTTAGAACGGAATTTAAAACGATTCGAAATTAAAACGAAAGAAATAGGAAAAATCAAATCGTACAAATTAAAGATAAATTGATTTTCATTGTTGGATAAAAAAAAACCAACCCTTGTTATTTTTTCTAACGAAGAAGATTTTTCTTTTTCTCTTTCACAGAATAAAAAGGAAAATTCGATGACAACGATGAAGGAAGAAGAAAAATGTTAACGAAGGGTAGTATATCCAAAGAGATAAAGGATCAGAGATGCTGGTGTAGAAGGTCAGATTCGTTTAGTATGGGGGAATGGAGGTTGAGTATCTCTTCGCCATAGAAACGCGACAAATCGCGGGAAACCACTTTTCGAGGGTGGTTTTGGTACTGTTAGCTACACCGGGGCTCACCTGCCGCTTAACGATGTCGAGGTGCGAGCAAGCGAGAACGTGTCTTTGGTTAACCGAACGTATCGGGATCTCTGGTGGGTAGAGAATGCGAACCATTTTCATGGCAACGTGTTGCCCTTTCACCGCAGAAACACCGGATATCAGTTCGTGATATATCTATAATATAGTATAGGTACCTATAGTTATACACGTAGACGGTTTTGGAAGGTTACGATATAGGTAAAGGTATAATAACTTTCCCTTTCTCTTTTTTCCTTCAGACACGAATAGAATGCACTCCCTTCCTAACAGAAAAGAGTCATTGAAAAAAAAATATAAAGGGTTGAAAGTATCTTTCAAACCGATGGCTTCCATTTTTCGGATTACCTGCGATAAGAACTGAAAGAGAGAGAGAAAGACAGGTTACACACGCAGGTGTCGTCTCTTATCGAGTGGTATTTTCCTTCGTGGTGGGGGGTAGCAAAAGAAAGAAGGAAATAACGAAGAAGAAGAAGAAGATAAAGAAAAAGAAAAAAAACCACGTAGGCCCTCCTTTTCTTTTCTCTCATCTTCCACCTCTTTCCTCCTACGGCGTATCCCTTTGTTCGACGCGTGGCAAGATAAATTCAGCTAATAAATGACCGGGGGCTATTTACCGTGGCGGTAGCGCCTCGTTATCCGAACTCTTCTACTTACGTCTACGTATACTATATATATATATATATATATATATATATATATATATATATATATAAATATGTATGTGTGTATGCGAACGAGTTACCGCCACGCACACGCCCATGAGCCGTGTTTTGCAGCATTTTGAGCACGGCTTGGTATCGGTAAGAGGCCGATAAATCTTCCCCCTCTCATCTCTTTCTTTCTCTCTCCCTCTTTCTTGTTCTTTTACTCTTTTGCGTTACTCCGTTCGAAAGAGCCTCCCAGAGTCATCCTCAACCTTTTTCCACTCATCCTCCTCTTTCTCCTCTTCTTCTTCTTCGTCTTCTTTGTCGTTGTTGTCGTTGATGGTACACCCTTGTCCCCCTCCACCCTTTTAACTTACCTACGATAACTAGGAAAAGAAGAAAAAGAAGAAGAGTAGCAGGAGGAAGGGTCACGTATAGAAAGAAGGAAAATAGAAGAATTTTCTTCTAAAGTATGTGTGTGTACACATAAGTATAGTTTATAAACATAAAGGGAATACAGTTATGCTTGCCGTCCTTTAAGAGGGCGAGTATGGGCCCTTCTTCCTCTCGGTCGTGAGGATCGAGCCAGCTATCGCGAAATCAGCGTCCGTCTTAATTATCGCCCTTATAGTCTCTTTTACTTTTTGTCTTCCTTTGCACGTTCTTCCTCTTCTTCTTCTTCTTCTTCTTCTTCTTCTTCTTCTTCTTCTTCTTCTTCTTCTTCTTCTTCTTCTTGTTCTGCTTCGTCATTGTTCCGTTCTTTCTCTTGCACTACGTTGGACAATATCTCGAGAGGTAGCTCTAACCACTTGGTCAGATAGGGACGATATATCAACTCGTTTCGAGGCGTGATAGGGCGAGGCAAAAGTCGTGTCACGAGAGATGGAATTCGCAAAAATTCGTTCCTTCCACTACTCTCCTCGAGACCAGTTTTAACTTACAACTATATATATTATATTTCTTTAGTTCTTACTCCTTAGTTTGTACTTTAGCCAACTTTCATTTTAAATTATTGTATATTTTGTAAATTGCTTTAACAATCTGTACTTGTTTTTTAACACGTTCATGCCGGCGCCGATTTTCAGTATCTGCGCTGTGGGACGGCGCTCGAATCTATGGTGCACTTCATCTGGCGACGCGCGATTTTTTCTTGTTCAAACCTGGACCAAGATAGACCACCGGTGGTACGCGATGCCCGATGAAAAAATCTAGTGCTGGCCACCGGTGGTACGCGCCGCCCGATGGGACAGTCTAGCGCGAGCCACCGGTGGTACGAGCCGGCGTAAACGTGTTAATCAAAATTTGAACGATACAAAGTTGTTTTTCCCATCACCAAAATAAAAAATAATGAAAAGGGAAATTGGACCTGTCTTATTTTTATTTTATTCTATGATCTCTTTTTATATATGTGTATATATCGATTAATAAAAGGTTACCCAGGTTGATAATGTAAATATCGATATTACAACGATAATAAATTCATCGATATTTATTACACCTAATATATACGTTTATGATAAAAAAAAAGAAAAAAGAAAAATAATAATAATAATAAAAAAAGATCCTGCATTTTCGTGATATGAATATGTTAATGCAACCGGATATATGTGGTTTGTCGGTGACGCGAGGTAGAGTACGCAAGGATTCAATTTTCCAGTCTCAAATTCTATCCTTCGAAAATCCTTTACGTTAGCCAGTTTTCTCTCTCTCTCTCTCTCTCTCTCTCTCTATCTATCTATCTTTCTTGTCGCGAATATTTCAACCTAGATATATACGGTCTCTCTCTCATCTCTAAAAAAAGAATCTTTACGAGGAAACTTTGCATAGAAAGCCGACGAGACGCAAGGACCATTTTAAAATGCAGAACAGTCCGTTGTGACACGTTGCCTTCGTCGAGAATAAATTCTCGACGTTTTCTCTTCGACGAAACTCAGCCTGTTCCTTTTTCTTTTTTCTTCTTCTTCATCTTCTTCTTCTTCTTTCTCAGACTCCCACGCGTCTCCTTACTTTTATTATGCTAAACGGTAACGTCCAAACAAACACGATCTTTACTTTACTCAGTCAACTCTTTTTCTTTTTTTTATTTGTTTCTCACATTTGTCCATCCGTTCAATGTCTACCAAGAAGATGCTCACAAAAACTCACCTTTTTTAAAGTTTCGACAAAATTCAATTAAAAGTATGGGTTCACTATATATATATATATATATATATGTATCGATAAATAGATGCTTATCTTATTACCTTTAATAAAATTTGTCTAAGGTTAAAACCATTTTTCTTCTTTCGCAAAATATCGCGAATCACGATTGAGAATCAAAGATATAGGAATATGATAAAACCAATAAATGTATTTTCTTTCTTTCTCTTACTCAGTAAGATCTTCTTAAAGAAAGATAGAAAGATCATTCTTTCGATAAAATTCATATAGTATTTACCAAATGTTACTTTGTATTATACGATCTATATGTGTGTGTGCACGTGTGTTTTATATTATCGTTCGTTGATAAAATATTTCAAATAAAAGGTGGATAGTACCTAAAATATTACAAATTCAAATGGATATTTCCTAAACTTTCCCCCCAAAAATATATTAGGTCGAGTCATAAATAACTTCCGTTTTTTATGAGACAAAGAATGACGTTTCTACGACTGATAAGTGCAAGACACCTTTCATGGAGTTTTTTGCACTCTTTGCAATTGTTGAACGTATCTATTGGATTTTTCTCCAATATTACCTTTAAAAAGTTCGTCAAAGTCGGAAATACGTCCTGCACTCGGTTCATCTTTTAAGATCGTATCTCCAGAAGGGAGTTTTACAAACCAATTTCTGACTGCCCTATCAGTTATCAATCCTGCACTGTATACGCTGCATATTTTTTCAGTTGCCACTTTAGTGCTATTGCCTTGTTTCAATTCTTAAAGCATTACATGTCGAATATGCACTTTTTACTATCCATTTCAGTGGTTAAGAAAAACGGTTAAATGTAACATTGACTACATAAAAAAGTTGACAGAATACTAATTTAATCCCTCATACAATGATATCAAAAATTCGTTTGTTTCGGTGACTTATAATAGATAAATACGAAAAATAGATTTTACATAGACGCATCGGAAGTTACTTATGACTCGACCTAATAGAATTAAAAATTATTTATTAGTTTGATTCGAAAAGAATCATCAATTTCCATTAACCCTTAAAGTGCACATTTGGTAAAAGTTAGTTAAAGTGCACTGTGGATGTTTGACACCCCAACGTGTTTGAACGTGTCTCCTGAAGCCGCTATTTAATATTTAGACCTGGCAATTTTTTTAAAAGTAGTTTGTTACATCTTTTTTAAAAATAGAATAGGTTTTATACCCATCTGAATTAACACTAGATGGCGACAAATAACCCATTTTTTCGAATTCAGTACCGTTTTCGAGAGATCAAAAATTTGTTGGGGTGTCAAACACCCCATGTGCACTTTAAAAGTTAACCCCTTAAAGAATATCACTGATAATAGAATTATCATTGATTAGAAATATTTCATTTTTAATGAATGAATTTATACACCTAATCGTGTGTATTAGTGTTTGTAAAAAAACTGTGTAAAATATTTATGACAAAAATAAACGCGAAGAATTTTGTTCAAAATGAATTCTTTATTTGAAAATGTAGACTCGAATCTAATTTACGATATTATCTTGCAAACAGTAATTAAATAATAAACGTTAAACGAACGTTTCTATCTCTTTCTATTTCTTCCCTCGTTTCCTTCGTTAAATGAGAGCGCATTCGCAGTGGGAAATACACGATTCCGCGTTTGGATAATTCGAGCCGGAAATGATGCTCCTTGTAACACGGTTTGCGGTTGGAGTTTCCGATATCAGCGTGTTGTTTGTTGGATATAACGAAACCTCTACTAGGAGTACCGCGTTTAAACGTAGCTATTAATTTGCTGCCTCTCTCTGCCACTCGCATCATTAAAAAAAATAAAATTAAAAAAATAAAAAACATACTTTTTACCCTTTGTAAAAACGATTAAAAAAAAATGGTATAAGGTTTGGTATAATATCGGTAAAGACCGTAAGATAAACCCCCTTTAAATCTTCACATATTTATGGGAACTTGACGATAAAGAAAAATAATAAAAAAAGAGAAAGCAAGAACGAAAGAAAAGAAGAAGAAGAAGATTGGCGAGTATAAAGGGGGTGAGTTAAGAGAGAAAGAGAGAAAGATAGAGAATAAGTTGGCGAAAAATAAAGATGTGCCGGCAGCCAACCATTTTTCCTTGTTAATTGAAGGAAGCAAACCCCCTTATACTTGGAAGATCATGATAAGCTTCGAAAGAAGACCTCTATAAGTGAGCTCGCGCGAGCGCAAGCTCACAGGCGGCTTCTTCTTCTTTTCCTCTTCGTCCTTCCTCACCTTTACCATGTACAGTCCGTTGCATCCTGTCTGGTAACCATTTCTCTTCCTACCGCATATACAAATACACCCTCGCATTGTCGAGGATAATGACGAAAAAAAGCTCCCTTGACTTCGGATCGAGCAAAATTCTTCTTCCTCTTTCTCTTCTTCTTCTTCTTACCAACGAATGAACGAAGAAACCAAACAATATCGTCCTTCGCGTGAGAAAGAGACAAGATGGATAGATAGATAACACTTTTGATATCCCTGATTTTATCTTTCAACCTCCCCCTCTGAGTCTTTGAAATAAATTTTTCTTTTTTTTTTCTTTTTATATGATAAAAATCCATACCTTCGTGATTTTAGCATAAGTTTTTTAATCAAATAATATAATACAACACGTAATGTTTAATTTTTGCCGATGGTTTTGACTTTTCAATCCATCATGTCTCTATTTAATACATGAATTTAAATATTATAATATTTATATATATATATTAGGGTGGGTCAAAAAAATGACTTATTTTTTTTTCAAGTGCCACGGAAAAATGGGTTGCTAGACACCTTAAAAAAATTCTCACCAAATATGAGCTCTTAATTTTAATAGGAAGATCCTCCGCATCGCAGTTTTTTATTTTTTTTTCAGTCTAATAGATTAAAATTTAACCATTCGTATAGAGCAGTTAATTTCCTACAAAAGTTTGTATTGTGCATCTTATAATAGTCATTTATTGTCGAGTTATAAAATTCATAAACAAAAATGAAATTTGTCTAAAAATCATCAAATTTAAATCTTCAATATCATTCAAATGGTGAGGTTTACAGAAAAAATATAAGATACCTTTTTGTAAATTTCCTACAAAATTCATCTAGAACATTTTTCTGTACAATCAATAAATAATGAGGTATGAATTTTAATCTATTAGACTGAAAAAAAAAAATAAAAAACTGCGATGCGGAGGATCTTCCTATTAAAATTAAGAGCTCATACTTGGTGAGAATTGTTTTAAGGTGTCTAATAACCCATTTTTCCGTGGCACTTGAAAAAAAAAAAGTCATTTTTTTGACCCACCCTAATATATATATATACACACCAGGGGTGCCCCGCCACGCGTTGCTGTGCCTCACAATCAGTCCGATACACACGTCTTTAAGTCAACGAATTACCTTATACCGTCATATGTTAGAATCTTATCGAACTAACAGAAATAATCATGACTCTTTGTTAATAAACGAATAATTCGCAATTAAATAATATTGCGATTATAAATTGAGATATAAACTATCCTATCTTTCAAGTTGGATGAAACTGCACACAGTGTGTAAAATTTTATTAAAATCGGTTCAGTAGCTTAGGAGTCCATTGCAGACAAACAACGTGACACGTAATTTATATATACATATATATTTGCAAGAAAAAAAAGAAAGAAAAAGAGATTCAACGAGTATCGACCTTACTTCTCCCTTCGAGAGTTTATAAATTTTATAGATACTAAGGGCTACCTTCTACGTAGCTACCCTTCCTTTGTTTTTTCATAATATATTCAGCTTTTCTATATTAAATTTTCTCTTTTATTTTTTCAAAATACTTATTGTCTAGGCCAGGGGTTGGCAACCTTTTGAGTCGGAAGAGCCAAAAATTACAATTTACAAAATTTTAAAGTTTTTAAAGAGCCACCAAATTTTTTCTTGCTAATAATAAATAGTACTCAGATAAATAAAGTTAGTTTTTTGATAAAAAGAAAAAACTAATCTATTTATTCATCGGTGCCTAATCTATGTTAATCGATTCAAAACGATTTTTAAATGTGCTTTTTTTTTACTAAACTCTTTTAACTAAACAGCCGCAGCTTCACATCCAAAGAGCCGCATGTGGCTCGCGAGTCGCAGGTTGCCGACCCCTGGTCTAGGCTTATCATTAATTTGTCTCTTGAGAAAGATTTTACGTAGAATATTTTTATATTCAACATAAAACAAATTTCATTTTTTAAAGTTTCCTTAGATAATAAAGAAATAATATTTTAAATAAATATCAACATAAGAAAAATGTCTTTTAGAATAATTCAATAAGTATATATAAATATACGTATAAATATATATAGTGACAGATGTTAGGAGTAAACTAAAGGGACAACTCCTTTGATCGATAGGTAAAGGGAAATAAAGAGACAGAGGGAGAGAACTGAGATTCGTAAAGGATCTTTGTACGCACAAGGGCATATACCTTGCGGATTAAGGGATTGCCACATGCCGACACAAGTATCCCGTTGTCGGTCCCAACAAAAGCAACAGCTGTTTAATGATTTTCGATTGTAAAAGATTTATCCGATTATAGAACTAAAACGAAGTGACTGTTTTACGATAATAACCTTATATTGTTTTATATACCAAACGTAATAAAAATATTTACCAAGGTAAAAAGAAAATAATAAAAACAAATATATATATAAAACGAAGGAACAAAAATTTCCTTCCAACTACTACTCGTGTATTTATTAATTATACTACTCTCGAATAAAAAGAAATAAAAAACAAATGGTAATAAGTTGAAAACGAGTACAAAAATTTATTTCCTAAGTTTTCGTATTAATTATACTACTCTCAAACAAGTCCTGTATATCTATATTTTTATAAAAAAAAAAAAATGAGCAAAGCCAATTTTTATATAAAACTTGGTAGACGAGTAAAACGAATAAGAGAGTTAATAGACAAAAAAAATGATGAAATAATTTCCTACAGTCTATTCTTAAATACATATATGTGTATATTATAATCCGATATACCAATGGGAATCGTTCCCTGCATCATAATGGACTTTACCATAATGTTTTTAACTTTTCTCATGGAATGTGTTGACATAAAAGGGAAGGTCCAGGTATTTCTGTTTTCTGTGATGTTCATTCGACAGGTTTTAATCCTCTGTCCCTTTTTGAGGTAAGTTTAAAGCATAGCACTAGAGAATGACGATAGTAATAGTTGATAGTGTTACTGGTAACCCCTACTTTAACTATCCCTCCTTTTCATTCTAACAGGACTCCAAAAAATGCTCATTTTAATTTTCCCTAAAAACTTTCCAGACTGTACAAAATCCTACGTCTACGTGTGTGTGTGAGTGTTTTAGAGAAAAGCGAGTTCCGAGACAATTTTAGTAAGCAAAACTCCGATACCCTCCAAGCGTGGAATTATGCTAGCCCATTTGAAACGACGACGGTATGTATTCTTCGTCCGCGCGTGCGTATTAATACCTTTCGGTAATAGCACCGTCCTGATTTAATCGAAGTCGCTCGAATTTCGCGTTATTACAAACCTACCCTCTCTCTCTCTCTCTCTCTATTTCTCTATTCGCCAAACACACGGCCATTTTAACTCAACTCAACTCAACTGAATTAAATTGAACTGAACTATACTGAACAGAACTGAACTGAACGCACGTGCGTCGGAATTACGTTCGTGTCGAGTCAACCGAGACTTCCTAAGTAAAACCCCCTGAGCTCGTTTCGTTTTTACCACATAATCTAAAATACCATATATATAATAACTAAAGTCATCAGTTAAAATATACAGATAGTTAGAATTACATACTTCAATTATTTAATATATATATATGAATTAATAACAGACAATTAATTAACATGTTCTAAAAAAAGAAACTAAAGATAAATATTTTTGTTAAATTTAATTAAAATTGATTGTGGATCGGGTTGATAACAAATTTGACATTACAACTATTATTATTTATTTTAACCAATTAATTCCAAAACTTACATATTTTAATGGTCATCAAAGACCAAGCGCAAACGTGTCTACATCACGTGGAGCTATATATACGACGACTAACTACGGTAAAACAAAAAGGAACCATTCGAAGAAATTCGGATCGATTCGGATCAATTCGAATCGAGTCGGCCGCTGCCGCTCAAGCTTATCAGCAATATAAACTGTACATACTTCAACAATTTTTAAGATAACACGATGCACTATTTTATTTAAGACACATTATTTTGGTATCATTTAATAAAACGATTTCTCCGCCCCATCCTCATCCCCATTTAAGTAAAATTCAGTCCACTCTTTGTCGAATCAACACGATACTGGAACGGAACGACACGAAATTATAGGTCCGAAGTAAAAACGTTCTCGTTGAGAGCGGAAATCCTTCGTCCTCGTATGAACGAACGAACGAACGAATGAACGACGGAGCATGTGCCACGTATGGAACGTATGCAAGCTTTACGGTATCAAATGACCCCCGGATTTTCCCAGAGACGACCCATTTTTTTTCTTTTTTTTTTTTTTTAAACTTCCTACGCGCTTCTTCTCTATGAAGAAGACAGAAAGAAGAAGATGTCGTTTAGGTATACAGGAGTACCAACACTTGTATGTGTGCATGCATGCATGCATGCACCATTCACGAAAGAAAGAAAGAAAGACACACGCATACATAAACATTCGTACATAAACTTACTACTACTACTACTACTACTACCGTGTATTTCTCTCTTTCCCTTTTTTTTATTCTTTCGGAAGGATGGTGTGTATATGGGGGGAGGGTGGGGACACACATTAATTCGGGTAAAATATACGACAGTCGTCGAGTAGTCGTCGGCGTTAACGTTTTCCTTAACACCCCAAACGATCTCGCGTGAAATTCTCGCGTTATTCGAATGAGACTGACGCGAAATTTTTTTCGTAAGTTTAAGAGAAAGAGAGAAAAAGAGAGAGAAAGAGAAAGAGAAGAAGAACACATCGCGTAACTTTTTCTTCTTTATCGAGTTCCACCTCTCTCTCTCTCTCTCTTTCTTTCTTTCACAAACAAGATTTACAATCGGAGATCAACATCGTTGAAAATCGCGTGAATTGATACGATCATATTTAATCGAATAATTTATTAAATTAACACGAAAATACCAAAACAACGTGTATCGGATGGTTCAAAGAAATGTACAAATATCCATCTTATACAAAATTCATATCCCCCTTTTATTTTTATTTTTTATTTTAAATCAGGAAACATTAGAATGTTATATTTCTATTGGACGAAGGAATGAATATTCGTTTCGTTTCGAGAGAAAGCTCATCATCGTCATTGATTTATGATCGAGTAAAATAGGAAGGTGAATAATTTATGGAACACGTCCGTGAGTCGACGTCGTCCTTTCGTTACTCTCGTTACGTTAATCCTTGATTAATTTTGCTTTGACGACGAGTGAGAGAGAGAGAGAGAGAGAGAGAGAGAGAGAGAGAGACACTTTCGACGAACTTTTCATTACCCATCTGACACATATATACGATCTAAAGCTTTTCCATTATCCGTCCCAATCGTTATAAGTAATTATAAGTAAGTATGAATTTGACAAGATCGATTTCGGAGATAATCATTTACCTGCGTTCCTCTTTCCATTCGCGAACGAAACTTGAAAACGATTACGATATTGCTAGCAGTATTCTTTTTTTTTTTTTGATAACGAGTATTACAATTCTAAAATATAATTTAATTACGACGACGTTCATGGGTATATCAGTTTATTACAATCTTACCTTAATATATATAAATTACGTGTCAAGTTGTTTGTCCGCAATGGACTCCTAAACCACTGAACTGATTTTATTAAAATTTTACACATTGTGTGCAGTTTCATCCAACTTAAAAGATAGAGTAGTTTATATCTCAATTTATAATCGCAATATTATTTTATTGCGAATTATTTGTTTATTAACAAAGAGTCATGATTATCTCTGTTAGTTCGATAAGATTCTATCTGATGACGGTATAAGGTAATTCGTTGACTTAAAGACGTGTGTATCGGACTGATTGTGAGCCACTACAACGCGTGATAGGGCACCCCTAGTTTATTATAATTATTAAAGAATTTGGTTAAGATTGGCCCAATAAGTTTATGCAATTAATATTTTCTTTATTTTTTTACTAAATATATAAAAGACTGAAATATGTAGGTGTAAATCGAATACCTACGCATCAACGTAGATAATAATTTAATGCTTTTAAAAATATTTCGGTATGTACGTAAGTGTGTAGATGAAAGGACAAGGTTTAAATTAGAGAAATTATTTAACCTAGAAAGAAAGAAGCGATGAAAAGATGTTAATCAAGGGTCCGCGCGATGGTGGTACTGGTGGTGATGGTGATGGTGGTGTGATGGTGGTGGTGAAACGTTCCGAATAATTATTTAGCGTACGAGCGCTAAGTTTTCCAAGCGACATGTCGGTACACCTTAACGATCGTATTATGCTAATGCGTTAAAACGGTGCCGAGATCGTCGAGAGGCTGTCGCCACCACCTCTATCCTATACTCTAACACACACACATATACACACAGATACAGATACTAACACCCAAAAACGTCTTTGGCGTTCTTTCGTAGCCGATGAATACGTAATAACATTTATGTCCTATAAAATGTTTCCTTGAATTTTGTTACATGCTACATACGTGAAAGACACCAAAAAAGTAGATAGAGAGAGAGAGAGAGAGAGAGAGAAAGAGAATTAAATATTCGCGAGATTTCCATTCTCACACTTCCCACTGGTCGTCTATAAAACGTACGTTTAATCGTCTTCGATTGAAATAAATAAAAAGATAATCGGAACCACCTATTCCAAAATTACTTATATATTTGAGTTTTTTTTTGTTTATCTAATTTCGATTTATTTCATTAGTACTTCGTTAAATATAAACTAACAAAGCAACATTTTAAACGTAGATGGTCAATATTTATAAAAGAAAAAGGTTCTTGTCGTCAGAGTTTACACATAGTATTATAATATTTTATTATAAAAGACTGTTGACAAAAATAATCTACCAATAATTTTCCTCACTTTTTATTCATTATAAATAAAACATTCTAAACGATCTCATATATATATATATATATATATATATATATATATTAATTAATTAATAAATACTATACATGAGAGTAAAGATCAAACACACAGAGGAGAATCTCGTGGATTTAGTTGGAACTGAAGGAAGAGAGAGAGAGAGAGAGAAAAGCCAAGTCGAAACTACCATGAACCCCATAATCCCACCGTAGGATTTTCTCATCGTCTCGTCATCTCCGGGGCTAGCTAGAGAAGATAGATATAGAACAGAGGCCAAGAGAGTGAAAGAGGAGTGTAGAACGCAACCGAATGAGTTACAGGGCTGAAGGGAAAAGAGTAGAATGAGGGAACACAAAGCAACCGGGGGAATGAAACGAAACAAACGGAGGAACCGAGTAGAGAATAGTAGTCTTCGGTGGTGAGTAGAATGAGAAAGAGAGAGAGAGAGAGAGAGAGAGAGAGAGAGAGAAAGACAGATATGTTGAGAAAGCAACACCAAAAGAGAAACATCACACACATATATGGTATGGAGTCTATATGAGTGAGAGAATAGAGAGATAAAGAAAAAAAGATAAAATGTGAAAGAAAGAGAAAGAAGATATGTGGGGCTTCTACTACTACTACTACTACTACAGCATTGGTCTGACGTTACGACGTTACGTATGAAGCCAATTAAGCAAAGGCCGCTTTATATCTGCTCGTCGTCCGCGCACGGCTCTACATTTTGAGGATTTTAATTAAACAAAATGAAACCACGTAGAAAGGGACGACGACTACGACGAAGACCAAGAGAGTTAAGAGAGAAAGAGAGAGAGAGAGAGAGAGAGAGAAAGAAAGAGAGCAACGCACGGACGACGTGCCACATACCTTCGAGGTTGCCGCTTTCAGTTTTACCTTTCAGAATGCTTTTCGGTTTGGTCTTTACTCTGAACCCAACGACGCGATATCTAACACACAACCAACACAGGAAGTTGAATAGTAAAAGAACTATATACCCGGAAACAGTTTTTACTCTTACTCTTTCTTTCTGTTCTTGTCCTTTTTTTCTATTTTATTTTATTCTTTTTTTTACAACGTACATTTGAGAAACATCGGTAAGAAGATGCTAACGTAAAGAGATGTATCTACATATATAGATCTTATCTGTTTCTATATATGCGTTCCTTCCTCTTCAATGAAATGAAGAATAAGAGAAGAAGAAATGTATCGAAAGATTCCCTATGTCCTCTCTTCTACCTGTTTTCCAATTTCCAGCTGACGACCCTAGTATACTAGAAAAAAGTATGTATTATATATCTATATATATATACATATACTATATTTACAAGATTTGATCTCTTGATGCACACTGGATACAGGACGTTTCACAATATTGTAGGCTCGCGTCGTCGCTCGAGTAAAAAAGAATAAGAAGTAGGGACTACTGTTAGTAGTAGTAGTAGTAGTAGTAGAGAGGGGTCTTTGGTTTAAACCCTCGTCACACCACAAAATTCGTCTCGAAATCGAATTCTCAGAGCATCGAATGACAATTTTCTTCGAAAGAGATGGAAAAGAAAAAGAAAGAGAAAGAAGCACACGAATTTGGAATAAAAGAAATGAAAGAACAAGATTTTAGATAGACATGTACAGAGATAGTATGTTGTACCACATACTCATGCACACATACACACAGAAACAAATATACATATATACATATACAAGTAGGACCGATGTACCAGAGAGATCTTATCTTCGGTACCTATGGAAAATGTAAGGGATGCCCTATACCAAAGTGATCCTGTTTGGTAGTGGTGGTACTCTAGGTAAACCGGCCCTTAACGATCGTGTCGCGAGCGCATTCTTCTTCTCCTTCAACTCGTATTCGCTTGGCTATCATCCGCTCGCGATCCGCTCGACCCGATTCTTTCGACAGAGTTGCAATTTGCTGAATGTGAATTTCTCTCTCACTCTCGTAACCGACTATTTCACGGTGCTGCCACGACAATAAGATCTTTATCAGGGAACACAGTACGTTTCTACTACGTTTCCTATTTTTTTTTGTCCTTTTCCTTCCTTCTCTCTCAACTTTAGCTCACCTAACTCCTACCCCACCTCTCCAAGCCCACTCCTCCTTTTCTTTTTCACTTCCGTCTCTTCGTCGTTCGCGTTTTCGCCTACGTTCACTCGGATCCATCCAACTATATCTTCTTCTTTTCCTCCTTCTCCCCCTAACTTTCTTAGTTTTCAGGAAAAGGGGATGGATCCTTGTGTATTTTCTTCAAAGAACTAGAAAAAAGAGAAACTATCGAGACGATAAAAAGAATGGGATCTTTAATAAATAATGTACCCAACGTCTAGGACGTTAAACGTGGACACGACTATCCTCTATCCCCTCCCCTCTCTGATCTCTAGTCTTCTACACAATTCTAAAGCTTTTTCCTTTTTATTCGTGGAAGGGGAAAGGGAAAAAAGAAAGAACTGAGAGGACGGACAACTACTAGGAAAGATGTTGTGAAGATGCTTTTGCGAAACGTAGTGGCCTGCTTTACGGTTCTTTTCCCCTTTTTCTTCTTCTTCCTCCTTCAGATGGAAGACATAAAAGAAATAAAAGAAAAAAGGGGCCTCCTCGAGAGTAGGAAGCTCTTCGTTGCTCCTTCCTTGCTTCGCATGAGATCGTAAAGAAGACGTAAAGAACTACCCAGGAAGAAAAATTTAGTCGATTTTCTGTATCCTTACAAGGGGTTACGAGAGACGAGGGAGAGAGAAGGGGGAGGTGTCTCCTGCAACGAATCCACAAATACCAACAATAGTTTCTATCCTTGAATCTTACATTCAACCCTCTCTTATGCCGAACGAGCTTGTATATGTATGTGTGTGTATTTGTGTTGGTGCGTGCGTGGGTGTCCAGTCGTATTTTTCTCAAAGGAAATATTAACGAACGTGTCCTGTCTCTACCTTTCAACGATTTCCAGCAATAAACTTTATCACGGTTAGGGGGTTTCCATTTTTCGAATAAGGCGGAACACATTTTTTCTTTTTTGTTGTTCTACGATAGAAAAGTTTTAAAGTCCATTGGCGTTTGTGGGGGAGGGGGAGGGGGAAAAAGGGGTTTTTGCTTCTCATTTCAAATCCTCGAGAATTTTTTTGGTTTGAAAAAGTTAGCTCTGTGGGATGGTTTAACTTTCAACGATTCTTTTATATACTAAAAACGTGATGAAAAAAAGGGATCCAGTTAGAAAAGAGAGTTTTTTTTTTTTTGTAAATCGGCCCAAACCACGACACAACCACGACGAATCGTAGAATCGAAAGATTATTTAGTTGTATAAGAATTTATCTTACGATAAGTTTCTGCTATATTTGTACAACGGTGTTTCTTATCGTTTACTACGTTTTACGTTTATAGTCGGAAATGAGATATATATATATATATATATATAGAGAGAGAGAGAGAAACGTATATAGGAACTTAAGAATGATGAAGGGGAGGGTGGGTGTTGTGAGATGAGGTGAAAGAAGGGAAAGAGTTAAAAGTAAAAAAAGACAGCTATAATAATGTTTCGATAAATATCGATCCCGATGAACTACGTAAACGCTACTTTTATCGGCTAAATTACGTGAAGAGAAAACCTTCCTATATATATATATATATATATATATGTGTATTCTTACTTACGTATTTATTACTTCTTACGTATTTTTACGAAAAGAAACGAAAAAAACTAATAATCCAATAAAAGTAGTGAAGTTTATTTTGTTTCAACGTCGATACGTAATTACGTTTCCTTTCAATTTCCCGTTTACGTTTTTCCACCAGTTTTGCACGATTTTCGATTTCCTTTATAGAAAACAATAACGATAAAATGTATGAAAATTAAACATACTTTGATGAAAAAAAAAATCTGTTACTATTTGGTTTTTAACTTGCAATTAAAAAAAAAAAAAAAAAGAAAAGATATATCGTAGTCATAGTCATCGTCGTGTTGCGTGCTGCAATGGTTATTTAGTTTTTTAGTTTCGTAACAATATTTATATCATATATCGGTTTTTAACACCGATAATTGAGTATCAGGTATCTTTTTTTTTTCCATAGACATATATAAACCGCGTGTACAATTTTTTTAATATTAAACTCTTCCGGTGTATATTATTTTGTTTTTTTTTGCCTACCTCTCTTTCTTTCTTTCTTTTTCCCCACTTCAAATTAAATTCAACGTGTACGCATTTAAAAAAAAAAAAAATACATACACTATCCGTTAATTAACGAAATTCAACTCGTTTGATTATATCACCCAAGAGAGAAAAAGAGAGAAAAAAAAATTATACTCAAATAAATATTTTTCTCATTAATCTTATGAAATAACGTTAAATTAATCGTTTATTAAATATCAAAAGTCTCGATTGCATAACCCATAATAATTTTATTCCAATGTTATACGAGAGAAAAAGAGAAAAAGAAAAAAAGAGAAAAAAAAGAGAAAGAGAGAAAATAATTCGAAGTTAAATTTTCCTGGACCGAGGGAACGAGTGTATCGTTTTGAAAAGGACTTTATTAAAATCCTTGAAGAAGAAAGAAAGAGAGAGAGAGAGAGAGAGAGAAAGAGAGAGGGAGGGTTTGAAGAGGGGGTGGTAGAAAAGGCAGGAAAATTATATAGGAAGGATAATTGAAGGGGCAGGTGGACGAAAGTGTTACGACGGGTAAGAAGGGGTGGAGTTGGATTGGATCGGGGTGGGAAGTAGTTGACGGGAGGGGGGGGGGTGATCGGGATTTCTTCAACCTCCCTTCCTCACCCCCATCTTAGTTTAGCAACTTTTTTCTTCTTTAGACTTGGTCGAAGAAAGTTTGCGGGAATCCGTGCGAGTGAAGAAACGCCGAACGGAGGGAGATATTGTCCTGGGCACGCTCCATTGAAATCTTTCCATTTTCTACTAAGGAAGGTGAGAAAAGGAAGAGAAGAAGGGTGGTGGTAGGTTGAAAGATATAGCTGAAAGAAAGGGATGAAATAAAACGACGACACACACGCTTTCCTATTTCGTTTCTAAGCGAGTTTATCTCCTTACCATCGCGACTATCTTCTAATCGAATTTTTTCTTTCTTCTTTTTTTTCTTTTTCCTAACTACATATAGGTATTATTCTTCTCTTTTTTTTTTTTTTATCTTCTAGACACGAATCTTATACGATAATCAATTTGACGATTTTTATTTCGTATTTGCTTACTCCTACTAATTTTTTCTCTTTTTGCTATTTTTTAATATACATTTCGTTATTTTTATCTTTATAGATGGATTACAAATTTTACCGGGGTGTTCAATTTCTAGGTGGATGGATTGAAAAAGTTATTTTCTAAAGAAGTTTTACTATTTTCGAAAATAGATTCTCTAAACTTTTCTTAAAGTGATTACAAGAGGTTTCGGAACGAGTACGAAGGATATATGGATAGATAAACGTGATTAACGAAATTCACGATCTACAAAATGAAATGATTCTTTTTTTTAATCCAAATAAAATGATAATTACTCAATATTTAAAACAGAACCATTCATTTACCAAAGTATACTCGTTGTTGTTTTTGTTGTTGAAATAATATATACAGAATGCTATTAGTTTAAAAGTTCGAAGTGTCCCAAACATATTTGTAATATATGTGTATGGTAAAAACATTTGAAAGTAAAAATATAGTGCAGTGATGGTGGGTGAGTCCTGGTTAATGCATAAAAGCGAAATCTAGTGGGCAAGTTGGACGCCGAAGGCGATTCGACCTGGTTACAATAACGTTTTTTCGATATATATACATAGGACAACCTATGTGTACTTGGGATACTATGGTACACGCGCGAACGAATAACAAACGCACCGAAAGCAACCGAGTACATATATAGATATCCCCACGTTTCAATTTACTTTTTAATCGTGCTACCGATTGAATTTTCATCAAGTCGGCCGACAAAAAAAAATAGAAACAAATAAAAGTGAAAATAAAAATTTATATGTAACCGAGAAGCATATTGACCGGCGATAATTAGAAACACTCGGCGAGTTTAATTAACAAGGACGAGGATAGTGAATGGTCAACGTGCAGAAAACCAAAATAAAAAAAAATTGAACGTCGATGGAACGAAAGATTGATCAAATAATAAGAAATTATTTTTTCTCTTTTACGATTGTAATTTATTTCTAAGTAGGTGTTTGAAAAACAAAACAAAAATATGTTGAAATTATGTGAAATATTTCTTGTAAAAAAAAAACAAATGTGTGCAGATCACACACGGTAGAAGTGAAACCTTCAAAGAAAACCAAGCTTCAAGACGTGAATATATCGAAACAATTGAATTGTAATACAGCGCCTTCTATTGAAAGAACCTTACAGAACCTAGATAACCTTTAAATAAAAATCTTTAAATTATTAATAAAAAATAATACAACCAAAAATCGCGATAAAAATTGTGCTATGTGCTAAGTTGGAAAAAATCACGTGAAATAAAATAAATTTCATTAAGGTAAGTTAAGTAGTTTCGAAATTATTACTGGACAAACATATTGTGACACTGAATTTTTATATATAGAATTTTATTTATTAATTAATTAATATGTAGAATTAAATAATATAGAATTAAATTATATATTGAATTTTATTGATTAATTAATTATTTTTGTTTCATCGGTTTCACGTTCTTCGGTTTCACGATTTTCAAATCACCCTGATTCTAAAGAAGTTTTCACTTCAAAATAAAATATGTGTTATTTATTGAGTACATTTAGATTTGTGTAATTCAGAAAAAAATCACCGAGTATACCGTACGGTTGGTTGACACGCATTACACGAGTGTAACGGCGTACGAAAGGAAAGTAATCGATGCATTTGGTGTCGAGTTACGAAGTCCGCTCGTATATCTTTCGAATATATCGTGTACTCTCCTCGCCAGTGCGCCATGCTTTATAGTTTATCGCTATGACGAATTAGAGTCGTTAGAAGGAAAGGGAGGGGAAAAAAAGAACAACAAAAAATAAGATAAAATAGCGAGACCAAAATGAATTGAAGTAAATTTCAGTATTCCTATCACGTATATTAGAGTAGTGCAACTATCATCATATAAATAAATAAATAAATAAATAAATAAATAAATAAATAAATATTAAATGAACTAAAAGATCTGTCGCAATGAAAATCATTTATATTTTACATTTATTTATCGAATTCTTTCTGGAATCCCTTTTTTCGGGTTATTTTCTTTTATCTAAGTCTAATTTTCTCGTTTTCAAGAAAACCGTGAAAAATTTCCAGATCGCGACGCACCCTACTGTTTTGTACCTGTTAAACGAATTTAGGAAAAAAATAAAAAAGAAATAGGATAAACGAAGAAGAAGCTGCTGCTGCCGTAGCAAAGTATTATTATAGCTAGTTGTTCTAGAGTAAAACGGTAAAGCCGACATCTTTGTTTTAGAGAGGAGCTTAACGTTCACGTTAACGTCCAAGTTAACGCTCGAATCCTTTACGACTGTAATCACGGTTCCTTGAAAGACCTATGAGAAGGGAAACAAAATAGATAGAAAAGAAAACCCTATAAGGTAACAA
The DNA here is from genome assembly GCF_049000335.1 of Polistes dominula. Lineage (NCBI taxonomy): Eukaryota > Metazoa > Arthropoda > Insecta > Hymenoptera > Vespidae > Polistes > Polistes dominula. The sequence goes on from NW_028300899.1 coordinate 6,976,914, forward strand.
TCGGTTGATGTTCTTAAGCCTCCCACTGAAAGACATAACAGAAAGACTATAATTTACTAACGATAAATTTCTTTTCTTTATTCTCGTTTGGAATTTAACTACGTTTTTAGTTTTTCGATTTTTTTTCTCATCTTCTTTTTCCTCTTTTTTTTCCGTGTAACTTTTTATATAATTTTATAAATTAATAATCGTATTGAAATCTCTGGCAGGGGCGTGGCGTAGCAATACGACCTATCTAATCTAATCTTGAATTTAGCCACTAGATAGCGTATTCAAGTTCTAGAGATCGCCCACGTGACGTAGCAATTCGACCTATATACTCTAATTTTGAATTTAGCCACCAGATAGCGTATTCAAGTGCTAGAGATCCCAATAATTAATGATTATAATCAATAAATTATCACTGAAAACAACTGACAATGTTCAATGAGGATTAACATTTTGATATTTAATTATTTTTTAATTAGTATGAAGGTATATTTGATCTTGAACAGTAACCTACATTTTTTATAATGACTAAAATATTACCAAAAAGACTTTATTTTAGACTGAAATTCTCTAACAAAACTGTATATATATATATATATATATAAATCGAGTTTGTAAAGGATTAATACGAAATTCATTCTTCAAGGACGATAGGTATCATTTGTATTAACTTACCACTTCATTGAGGGTAGGTTTCTTACTTTTGTAGAATGACTGTTGGCCAAAAAAGTATTCGAATAAAGCTTTAAACGTTATACCGCATAACGAACGAACGAATGAACAAACGAACGAAAAAAGGGGGGTTGGAGTAAAGAGAATAAAATGTATGTATATGTGTGTATGTGTATATAAGAGAAAAGGGAAAAGTCAATTGCACACAAGGAAGAGTATTAAGTACATAGGAAATTTTTTCGAGTGGACGGAAATCGTGTGAGAGAGAAAGAGAGAGAGAGAGAACTCATGGGGTTCTTTTCTATCCTCGTTAACCTTGCAATCTCGGATACTTACTGCTCTCATTATCCCGCTTCTACGAACTCGCGTACCCATGAAACTAACCGTTTTCTCTTTACGATCGCGAGAGAGAGAGAGAGAGAGAGAGAGAGAGTTAGTAATGAAACCCTTCCATAATCTACGTAAGAAAAAGCCCCCAAAAAACTAGAGAAAAAAACGAAAGAACATACGATAGATATATTTTCTCCATCTTTCCAAAACTTTACTTTTTATATTACATTTATAATCTTTCATTTCTTTTTTCGTTAGAAAAAAAAATAGATTCTCCTACTGTTATTCCAAAAAATAAAGAAGAAGAAGAAAAAAAATCTCTTCGTTAACAATCTGATTTTTTTTTTATATGACACGTCGACTATTATGTTTTTTCTCTCTAACCTCGTTCCTATTCATCGCGAACAATCGAATCGGAATTATGAATTCTTTTTTTGTGCTTTTTTTTTTTTTATTTAAAATGTACAAGAGCTCGTACGTTACATGGTTAGCTTTTATCGACATTTCGCACATCTGCCACTTTTCCATGCTAACGTAGCTAAAAATTTATATATCTCTGTCTTTCTCTTCACATATATATATATATATATATATATATATAGGTCTACACACAGATATCGAAAATGAAAATAGGACGACTACATGTAACGTTTTCAAATAAAACGGATGAAACGATCGCGAATTTAACAAGGCGTGAAACTTTTATCGTCTTGTTTCACAGAACCTCGATATTTATTCGTACAATTGTTTAATTGGTCGATTTAAAAGGGACGCTTTTTTGTTAACACCACTTTGTTTGCCATGAGAAAAGTAAGTATATTAAATACGATATAATAATACTTCTTCCACTTCTAATTTTATCTATGTATGTCTCTACATTCAACAAAATCAACTCCCTTATTTTACCTGTAGTCTAGAGCATAAAAATTGTCAAAATATACTCAAAAAATCAAAATTGATCCTTTTATATCCTTTATACATTGTAATAGGAAGGTGTGAACTTTACAAAATATCTTTTAATTACCTGATCTTAACGGGACGATGACACTCCGATCTGATCTCTACGAACGACACCAAGAAACTAAAGAAAACGGACGGCGGATTGGTTTTGATTGGCTAATTCATTTTTTTTAATTTTTTTAATATGAAATGACCAATCACAGCGTAGTGATACATATAAATATCCGCAACGCATATCTGACAGCGTCAGTGTCGGAAGCTGTGATTGGTCATTTTATATTCAAAAAATTTAAAAAACTGAATAAGCCAATCAAAACTAATCCGCCGTACGTTTTCTTTAGTTTCTTGGTGTCGTTCGTGGAGATCAGATTTGAGTGTCATCGTCCCGTTAAGATCAGGTAATTAAAAGATATTTTGTAAGGTTTACACCTTCCTATTATAATATATAAAGGATGTAAGGATCAATTTTGATTTTTTGAGTATATTTTGACAATTTTTATGCTCCTATATCGTATTTTTAATCATTCGAAATTTTTCTTTATTATAGGTTGAAAGAAGATATACTGCGCAGCATTTTCGCGCCAGTCTTACGCGCCTCTTGTTTTATACACATCAATATGACGAATCTTTCGAATTGTTTAATCTGTCATCTGTATACTTGTTACAGCGGATTTTGTTATCCCATTAATTTCAAGTAATTGTTTCAAATAATTTTCTAAATTACACCTTCCTATTATCAAATGATGTTATATATCAAATAATATATTATGTTATATAATCAAATGGTATATAACAAATCTTATATAATGTTATATATGTTATATGCAAAATTTTTATATGTACTTGAGTTTTTCATATTTTACTATTTTTTAGCTTTCTGAGCATGAGGAGAGTTACAGCACGAATTCATATACCTAACCTTTTAAACTTGTGGCAACTTTTTTATCTTCTCTATATATGTAAGGTGAGCATTATTTTTTTTAAGTATAAGCATATGAGCATATAGAAATACTACAGAAAGAGTGAGAGAGAAGAAGTGAAAGAGAGAGAGAGAGAGAGAGAGAGAGAGGAAGGAAGAATAAGAAAACAATACACTTGTCATATAGGCTATTATAAATGTGTATTTATATTTCCAGTAAACGCGTTTCGACACTCGCAAAGTCTCCTCTACCAAGGTTACGTAGTAACGTACTTCGTATTCGCCTTCTATCCTTCAACGAGACAACATAAACGAAAATAAAGCGTATTAAATTATTTAATAATTTTATTTCTAACGTTATCGTTTTGATTTTAATAGTTATAAAAGTTTTTCATTGCATAGAATGGTATTAAAACTGGTTTATTTTTTATGTTACTCTTTATTGAGTTTGCTGATACAATTACTGTTTTATTCAGACAACTTTAAAGATTTTTAATGAATATTTTTACTAATATTACATACTTGGTATATAATTTAGCAAACAAATAGTTGCATACTTTGATAAATTTCACAAATATTTAATAACTTTAACTTTTAATTATGTCAATTTTAATAGATTATTAAATTATTTCTTTCTATTTACCATTGAATATTGTTGATAAAATATACAATGGTTTTAATGTGTGCAATGCCTTCAGAAATGATTTACAGAAACTATTGTAATATAATTTTTATTATGTTTCAGCTTTTCAGATTTTTTATTTAATTTTATTTTATACATCGTCATCCTAAGGGTAGGATACCCATCCTGCAATCATCAAAGAAGATTAAAAGTTGATATATTTTCCTATCATACATTTCTATGATAATTTCAATAGATTTTTAATACGACGATGATATTAATTGTTCTTTTTCTGTTTCAGAAGATCATTGCATTCGAACATGTGGGCAATGATGTAATCGTGTGTTGCATCGTTAAAACAAAATTCAAAAAAGTCGGAGAGTAGAATCAGTGTTGTACGCCGTATGTAAAGATTTCGTTTTTTTCAGGTAAAGAAACTCCGTTAGTTTCTTTTATTCGATTTAAAAGTGTGCTCATCGTCATCCTAAGGGTTGGAGACCCATCGTGCATTCATCGTGTATTCATCAAAGTGAGTATATTTTTGTATTAAATAATTCCTCAAAAATTTTATTGCTTTTCTGTAATAAGTAATGATATTAATAGTATTGTTTTTTATTTCTGTTTCAGATTGCAATCGTGCGCGAAGCAATGTACGGGAGTGCTGTATCGTTTAAATATAATTAAAATCACTGATTAGAAGCACGTTCTTTCGTTAATTTTTAATTCGCTCGTTTCGTGAACTATTTTTGAGAATTTATATATATATATATATATATATATATATATATATATATATATATATATATATTAAATTAACTGCGACCAATGCAGTTATTGTATTAGAGTTTGTTCGAGTAAAGTTGTATTTTTATCTAAAAACAGTCGTACAGACTGTTCGCGTATTAAAGTCAGTGCATCAGTGAATATTTAAAATTGTTTGTTTCAATTGACTGCGTGCAATGTAGTCTTTGAATTAGTTGTAGAATTAGTAATCGAATGAGTAATAAATTAAAATCAAACGCGAATTGAAGTCAGTGCTGATCGTCCTATGTTAAAGTTTCATTTGCTCGGTTAAGAAACTCGCAAGTTTCTTTTATTCGGTTTAAACGTGTGCTCATCGTCATCCTAAGGGTAGGAGACCCATCGTGCATTCGTCGATAAAGATTTAAAGCGAGTATATTTTTCTATTAAATAATTCCTTCAAAATTTTAATACTTTTCTGTAATAGTAATGATATTAATAATATTGTTTTTTATTTCTGTTTCAGATTGCAATCGTGCGCGAAGCAATATGTGCAGTGTTTATGATGGTATCATCAAACTGCGTGCAATGCAGTCTTTGAATTAGTTGTAGAATCAGTGATCGGGCGAGTAATAAGTTAAAATCAAACGCGTATTAGAGTCAGTGTTGTTCGTCATATAATCAAATTTCGGTTTCGCGATAAGAAACTCATCTATAGTTTCTTATTTTCGTTTATACCGGGTTATTAGATTCACGCGAGGTGTGCATTACCATGATGCTATTGAGCTTCGTCCCATTGGAATGCATTGTAAGTATTCATTTTTATTTACATTTTATTCGATTTTATTTTATATGATTTTGGATAATATTCCAGATAACTTATCGTTTTGTTCTATTTTATTTTACAGATATAACCATGGATTCTCTTCCTTTCAAATATGTTAGATAAATTCTTCGATGAATTTTGGGTGGATCTTCGATGGATCTTCGATGGATCTTCTTCAATGACAAATCGAGTATCATTTTCTATCGTCAGACTACAATACTTGCTACGAAATAGGAGTGTTTTGGAGCCATCGCAGAACTTCTAATGCCAACTGTTCATATATCATACATATGACATTTTATTCTAATAAAATGTCAGTTATATGTTATATAACATTGGTAACGAATGAGTCAACAAATTTAAAGTCGTAGAATACTCGAAAAATCATCGGTACAAAATTTCATGAGAAAAGGGGGCAATGAAAAAATTAGGCAACGTAATCTTTCATCTAACTGAAACTCCAGAATTATAATAGTCAAAAATCTGTAAAAATTTTCCAAATTTTTGTTAATAATATTAAAAATAATAAAAAAAGTTTCTGCAAAATCGGAAAGGAGGGTCGGGGTCAAAAATAATCGAATTTACGTGGAATGTCTTATATATATATGAATATACATATGTCCTATGCGGATACGGATATCGCTTAATTGCGATAACGTTTCTTCCAAACGTGACCATCGTCCCGTAACCGAAGGCATATACTACTTTCGACCATGTACATATATACACACACACATATATATACTTATTAGATATATCTATCTCTATATAACTACAATACCTACCAAAAGTTTCATATCTTTACGTAGATTATATTACGTAGAAATAAGAAAAATGTGATAACTTTTCGAAAGTGATAGAAATTTGTAAGTATTTGAATATGAATAATGATAAATAATTGATAAATAATTGATAAATTGATCGGTGTATATAAATTTTGAAAGAAATGAACTAACGATTCGAAGCTTTTGATCAGTAATGTATAAATGTATCTACGTTTGTATTTGTGTTTGTATGTATGTACACACATATACATACCTTGGTATCCGGAGCGTAACACTCGAGTAAAACTGGTTCCATGGAATCAATGGGGCTCTCGCTATCTGATCCACGGCACCTAGTATGTGTCACCTACTGTACAGATAACCACATTAATGGTGTCCCACGGAATGTGACCCACTGTGATTTACGGGAAACCGAGGGACCGGATTTCTTTTTGCTCGGACACTCGCCGACCCGTAACCAAAACGAGATAGAAAGCGAGAGAGAAAGAGAGAAAGAGAAGAAAAGATATATGTAGGGACAAAGGGTGAAAGGGAAAGAAAGAAAGAAAGTAAAGGGACATTTTCGTTGAAAATTAACTCGATCGAGTGGCAGATAGTAAGAGGAATGTATCGTCTCTTTCTTAGTTTAACCTTTTCCACGCTATTTATTCTTTTCCCGTTTTTCGTTCGAAGAAGAGATTCTCTAATGTATAATTAAAAGTAATAACCTCCGGGTATATTTTCATTTCTCTTTCCTTTTTGCTTATTTTTTTTTGTTTTGTTTATCTTAGTTTAACGTGAAAAATCTCTTTCCATTTCCGATGATCGTAAAAATAAATTTTCCTTCGTATCAGTTCCACGTATGGTAAAGTAATATCGTTGTTATATATTTTTTTCCTTTGATAAATAAAAGTATTTAATTCATATTTAGAATCTCAATCGTGTTTTAAATAATCCAATGATAATAAGGAAATTCGAAAATATTAAATATACAATTATACGATACTTTGAGTTGGTTTAATAAGAAAAAAAATTATAAAAAGCATATCAATATGTTACTGGGGGATATAGAACGATTAATTTTCTTTATTAGATTAGAATGATATTCGTAAGATGACCATGTTAACATACATTCGTAAAGGGAACATATATGTATCCTCGATGTACTTATATATGAATTTTATGAAATGATGATTCTGCGGGTGCAATAAGAATTTAACGCGAACTGGCCGCCCCTATGTAATAAGTCTTTTTATCTTTTGGCAAGGAACTTTATTGCGACATTAAAATAGTGCGACTATTTAAAGAAGACGTCAAGGTGTCGTCTTTCTCCATAAAGATAACGAATGCAGTTAACCGGTTTCTATACTTTTTTAAATATTACACAATATTACCAACTTGCGAAGTACTTCTCTCTCTCTCTCTCTCTCTCTCTCTCTCTCTCTCTCTCACTGTCTTTAATGTCAAAAAATTTATCGAGAATTCTTCCCGTTGCTTGAATTCTTTCTTCTTTTTCTTTTTCTTTTATTTCTTTCCTTTTAATTATACAATTCCAAGAGAGACTACAATCAAAACGAAACGAAAATAAACGGGAATCAAAACTTATTTCCGGCGAATACTTCCCACGTAAAAACAATTAATTATTTCTATAGACGAAAAATTTCAAATATGAGATAAAAATACAAAGATAAAAATGAACGAATAAATGTATATTTAATTCATAACCATAGATTGATAACAACAAAACGAATATAAGTTTAAATGACGATAGATTCTCTTTTTAACTCTTCCGTTTTTCTCCAACCCATTTCCACTTTCCACCCCCTATCCCCATTTCCTATCGTCCACCAATTGTAAATTAAACGTCAACATTATTCTTTCTCGTTCGGATTTATTTCTCATTGGAAGAAGAGTTAAAATTAATCATACGGAAGGTTAATGAATTCGATCCGAAGAAATAACTAATCGTTTGTAAAAGTATATATCTAAATATAATTGATTGATAAAATGCACGACAAAGTTAATTCATCCTCTCGTATCGACAAATTCAAATATTGCGAATTAATTCTATGTGCCCATAATTATGAAAATGGTTTAAGTTATATTTCTCTTGTTTCGAGATATTTAAAGAATTATATTTGAATACTTTAACACAGTCGTCGCCCAGCCCGTTTCGGTTGAGTTTCTCGCCAAGCCCAAAATTCGACTGTCGGCGCTACGTAACGTAAAGAAGCGATAAGTAGAAATATCAACAATGCAACCCAAGTATTATGGTTATATTATCTTATCTTAATATATATAAATTACGTGTCAAGTTGTTTGTCCGCAATAGATTCCTAAACTACTGAACCGATTTTAATAAAATTTTGCACACTGTGTGAAGTTTCATCCAACTTGAAAGATAGGATAGTTAATATATCATTTTATAAACGTAATATTATTTTATTGCGAATTATTTGTTTATTAACAAAGAGTCATGATTATCTCTGTTAGTTCGATAAGATTCTAACAGATGGCGGTAATAAGGTAATTCGTTGACTTAAAGACGTGTGTATCGGACTGATTGTGAGCCACAGCAACGCGTGGCGGGAACCCCTAGTATTATTATATTTTATTTATCGAAAATAATAAAATATAAAAATATCGTTTATTTACCGAAAATAATAAAATATAAAACTATCTTTTATTTATCGAAAATAATCAAATATAAAATTATATTTTATTTACCGAAAATAATTTTGTTTTGAAATGGCAAATGTGATGAGTTTTTCCAACTAAAAATACTATAACTTCAACAACAAGAGCGTCACCGTATACGGTGACGGGGCCCCCGGAGAAGCATGCCCATCTCCGGTATACGGTGTCATGGCGACGAACGTGTTAAATGAATTCTATAGAATATTGAATTATAACAAATACTATGAAATGGTACTAGCATTTTTGACAATATCATTTCCAATTATATTGAATTTATTTAGTTGAAAATAATTTGGTGTAAGATGACTGATAAACTCATTTTTTTTGTTAAAGTTTGGCTTACCTTAAACAACTTTGATGATTATATGGGCACATATATGACCATGACATAATCTTACGGAAGGAAATAAAGGATTGGTGAAAGGGAGAAGAAATTAATGGACGACAAATGTACTATTAGAAAGTACAAAAAGAAACGCATTTGGAGAGTTGTAGAAAGAAGCGACATAAACCGACGACGAAATGACGAGAATCGCGATGCAAAAGGATTATTAAAGCTTTCGCGTTTCTTAGATTTGGGACGAGTGCGAGACCTCGACTCTGGGATGGTACTTTTTTAACAGCAACGCGAACGTATATAAACGCTGACCCAGATAAATTCTTTTCTAACAGGAAAAAGAAAAAAGAAACAAAAAAACAGAAAAAAAAGAAAAGGAAAGACGGAAGAGAAGGTAACAAAAAAAATAAAACGAGAGAGAGAGAGAGGGAAGGAAAAAATTGCGAGGATGCGCGTGCTTTGTCAGGATAAAAAAGAAAGAAAGTAAAAAAAAGAAAAAGATAAAGAGAAAATGTAGGTGTGTCTGTCTCGAGCTTTGCGTTTGAAGCTCGAGTGCTAGAAAAACACCGACTGCAGGTGTGTTCCTTTCCTTTCCTCTTGCCTCCCTTTTCCCAACCTTGTTTCTTTCTAACAACCCTTTTCTTTAATCCTCGTCTAAACGCTATCATCCTAACTTTGTTCCCCATCACTGTTACAAAATTAAACGCAATTCCGTTATTCCACGAGATGATCGAGAGAAAAATGTCGAACCATTTCATTCGCGTTATGGGAAGAGGGTGAGTACGTTTCATGAGTGTATTTTAAAGCACAGAAAGAATGACTTTGATTTTTTTCCCGATAAATTTATCCTTAGACATTTTCTTCTTCATCTTTCGATCTCGAAAAGAGAAAAACTGCCATTTTCTTCTTTCTTTATTCATGTATTACGTTTTACGCGTCGATGATATTCACGAACGTAGGTGGGGGTGACTCGTTTTCAAGTATGCATCTTCAGTAACTTTCTATCTCTCTTTCTCGTGAAAAGATCAAGATTATTACGTAGGTCCAGGAGAATCGAAAAGAGTGACCGGAAAGAGAAAAGATAGGGGAAGAGAGTGGGGAAAAGGAAGAGGAACGTTTCACCATTCACCCATGTGATTCGCGTTCTTCCTCTTTGATATCATTCCGCATTCATAGGAGTCGTTCGAGACGAAGATAAATCGAAGTTTTTCAAGGAAAATCGTAGCCTTTCTCCCCTTCCCTCCTCCCTCCCTTCATCCTCCTCATACTCCTCCTTGGGGGATACTTCTTTTCAATTTTATCTTTTTCCTGGGAAAGTCACGGACGCGTCGTCGTCCCGTGCAATCGACCTATCTATGCTCTCTCTCTCTCTCTCTTTCTCTCTTTTTTATTTGATCTATCTATCTTTATCTTCCTTTTCTCGTTCCACTTGGAACGTTACTAATGAACGAAACCTCGTTAGCGGCTTTTATCACTTTTCTGATAAAGCTGTGCGTGCCCTTTCGGTAATAGAGTTCACGGAGAGATACGTGTAGCAATAAGCTTCTATGAGAAACATAAATTACGTTTTACGTAGTTGGTAGTTAGTTGTGTTACTGTGTGTAAGTGTTATCCCATATAAATGTAGTAGACCGATGAAAGAAATTATCAAGCAAGTATTTATATGTATGTATGTATGTATATACATCGTTGCGTATGATATTCATATACTCATACTTAGGTTAGTTACTTACTTACTCACTCGAAAAGATTTCTATAAACTTCTTTCGTGTTTACTCTGTGAGTGAGTGAGTAAAAGAGAAAGAGAGAGAGACAGACTAGAGATAAGGTTTTTCGTTAAATGGATTAAGGGAGGAGGACTATCGGTGAAAATGTGTGAGGGTTAGTGGATGATAAGCAAAACGAACGAACGAACTTTCATCGTAACCAACTTCGTTCAAAAATATACGACCTATGACGATTTTATTATTATTATTATTATTATTATTATTATTATTATTATTATTATTATTATTATTATTATTTTACATTGGTTTAAAATAAATATTTTCTATATCTCATTAAAAAATATATATTAAAATGGAATAATATGTTATTTGAATTTTTTTTTGTTTCGAGACCAGTCTAAACATTTCGCGTGTTTGTTGTATTATCAATTTTTTTTATTTTTCAAACGAAAATCGTGTAGCATTTAAATAACTATTAATTAAGAAGTCAATATATGTATAAAAGAAAAAGAAACGAAACATACTTCGTAAATTTTACGAGAGAGAGAGAGAGAGAGATTCTTTCGATAACTTTCAATCGAAACTCGTTATCGATTCCCAACTCGTTAATAAATAATTACGAGCGAGCGAATGAGGGGGGAAGTTAAAAAAAGAAAAATGTGAGTATCGGTTCTGTCCGGGCCATTTGTAAAACGTTAAAATCGGTATTCGCGCGATAAAGTCAAGAATATTAGCATAATTTGATTTGGATTCTGAAAGATAGTAGACAACAGCTCAGAGAGATCTTATTTTAACCTTCGTATATGACGATTTTATCTTAGGATTATTATAGTTAAAAAAAACACACACACACATAAAAATAAGTAAAAAAATCAAAAAGTAGTAAGAAAAGATTGTATAGATAAAAGATGTATAGATAAGAAACAAGAGATGTGGAATGAATTTAAATAATGAAAAATAAAAAGAAGAAATAGAAAAAGAAAGTAAAAGAGAGAGAGAGGTAGAGAGAGAGAGAGAGAGAAGAAGAAGAAACCGGAGGAAAATAAAAATTAAAAATACACCGGGAGTACACACACATACACACACACAGACACAGAAACACACATACGCATTATGTACACGAAGTAAGTGAGTGAGTGGTATTACTTGAAAGATAAAAAGAGAAAAATAGTGAGGCGTGCATATTAAAGTTGGCTCGTGCGTCTCGTAGTCATTCGAATACAGAAGAAATAACGCTTTAATACGGTTGAATCGATCGTAAGGAAGTCCATTGTTCCCGTGCACAACCTAAAGAAGAAGAAGAAGAAGAAGAACGGTGAACGCGGTGGTTCTCGTTCTTCCATGCATGGGAGGTTGGTTGGTTACTCCGAGTCCAAGTTCGTGGGTGTGGGTGGGCAGAAACGAGTGAGACCGGACATCTTCTCCACGAGAAGGATTTCCAAGGGGTCGGCAACGAGAGAGAGAGAAACAGAGAGAGAGAGACCTTATGCGAACGAACCTTTTTACCAACTTGCTCGAAGAAAAAACTCGCTCGTCTTACTCTCTACTCTCTCTCTTTTAAAGCTATGTTAAAATATCCTCAAGGGAATTTTAGATTGCTATAACGCATTCTATTTGCGATTGTAGAAACATCGAAACAAAAGGTTTTTTTTTTCAATTACTCTATTCAAATTATAATTCAGTAAATATGTAAAAATAATAGCAACTCGTCTTGGTCACGGTCAATAAGATTGCTCGAATAATATTATTAAATATTTATGAGGCAGAGTTTATTTGTTAAATATTTTACATAAAAGATTAGAAGATTAGAATATCGTGGTTATATTTTTACACAATAAAAATAGTAAATTTATTTTTTACAAAGAAAATTAGGATACTACAAATTCGAGGAATATTTTATTTTTTAAAACCCTATTTTATTATGTAAAACATTTTTTGCTTGGGAGAAATATGTATTGAAAGATTTTCAACGAAAGTATGAATGATGCATATAGTCATGGAAACATGTAAAAATACGTTTTTTCATGACGATACATGAGATTTTCTCGTCTTCTTCACGAAGATTATTCGATAGAAAGGTAAAGACTCTCTCTCTCTCTCTCTCTCTCTTTCTCTTTCTCTCTCTTTCTCTTTCTCTCAAAGAAGGTAGATATATAAAGGTAGACAAAAAATGGAATAAAAAAATATATATCGTGGGGCGAAAACGCTTGACAATATACTAACGGCAAGCCGTATTTCATTGGTCACGTCGCGATAATTGGATTTAGTAGGAGCAGCAGCAACAGCAACAGCAGCAACACTGCAACGTGCGTGCATCGCAATGCATCGCGACCATAGGAACTCTCTTTCGACATATTTTTTTTCTTTTTAAGCAGATAGGTCTCGAGGAATAATAAATACGCACAGGTATTTTCATTATCGAAACCTTGACGGCTCTTTCCCCTGTCGAGACCAGTAAAGCGTCATCGTGAAACGAGCCTTACGTGATTTACGATTTGACTCATTCCTATACATATATATATATATATAACCATTGTTTATCATCGTTTCTTTCAAATTTCTCATTTCTATTTTTTTCCATTCTTTTCTTTATCCAATTATATTTCATTCTAATTTCACTTGCTTATATGTATCCATAATTATGAAAGTGATCTAAGGTAAATCAATATTTCTTTTGAAATAAAATCCACGAAACACTTGAGGAGGATGAAAGGGTGGAGGAGGATATAGTTAAAAAAAAAACAAATGAAGCGTAGTTGGTTAATAAACAGCATCGTCTCTCTTGGGACTTGCCAGTTGGTAATTCGCGAAACCGTAATAAAATAAAATAAAATAAAAACAAGGAAAGGAAGGTAGAAGAAGAGAGAGAGAGTAGTCATCTCGTTTTCACATTTTGCAACGAAAAAGTTAAAAGGAAATAAGTGTGTGTCCTCTCTCGCGGGAACGTTGTCGTCGTCGTTGTAAATTTGCCTAACAATACGAACGAAAACTATCCTCCACTCTTGTTGTGTGTTTCCCTCGGTTAAGGAGAAGATATATATATGTATATCGTTCGGCGTTCGCCACGCCTAGCTCATTCTCCTTGAAAACCCGTCATTTCTGTCGGTCGTTTCGAGTCATCTACACCCACCCCCTTCTTCTTCTTTTCCGTTTTTTTTTCTTTTTCTCTAACCCCCACTCTTCTCTCTCTCTCTCTCTTTCTCTTTCTCTTTTTCTATTACTAATCCCCCATAGGCCTTATGCACCGCAGAAAGCTACCGCTTCGGATCTTTTCGTTTCTTTCTCCACCCACACTCGACCCGTGTTTCTAATTACGAGCACCGTCATATTTTTCTTTAAGCTAGGGAGAGAACTTTAGTTACGTTCTTTGGTCAGACTTCTACTGCTGCTATTGCTGTTGATGTTGCAACAAAAAGGGCCCCATATATAGAATGGGACTTCTCTAAATCGAAAACAAAAATGACGCTAAGCGGTTTCTTTGCTTTCATTCGAAAAAAAAAAAACATTTTCTTTTCTTCTTCTTCTTATTTTGCAGCTTTCTATTTTTTTCCCGTTCCCCTCATTCAAGAAAATTATTTGATTCACTTCAGTCAACGGTGTTTTTCTGTACATCCTTTTTTCCTTTTTTGTTCCTGGCATCTAATTGAGTTTATCATTCCATTTTTAATTCTTTCATATTATTTTGCTACACGTTTCGTATTCGAAAGAATATCTGTAGTTATTTTTAAAAAGTTTCTTCCTCTTTATTCGACGATGATCGATAATTTTATTCCGCTTTTATGATATACCACCTGGAACCTATCGTCGAAAGAAGTCTTTCTTTTTATTTTTCTTTTTCTTTTTTTTGTTCATTTTCTTTTTCTTTTTGCTTCTTGTCAAGCTTATAAAACTCGCGTGCGCGGACGATTTTATTGGCGGCGTATCTACTTCGGTGATTTATATTAAAATAGTATGAATATTTAAAGAGCACGAGTGCTGTTCTCTGCTGCTGCTGCTGCTACGGGTAAAGTAAATTTTTTCCCCGTCGGATTATTATCCTTTTAGCTCTATTAAAAGTACTTTTAATCAGCCAGCTCAGGTTTTCTTCTCGTAACTTGAACGTTTCTTCTTACCTCATTTTGCACATTTTCTTTATTTTCTTTTACTTTTACTTTTACTTTTCTTTTCTTTCCCTTTCGAGCGGACAATTTTTGAGGCGTTTCTTTTACTATGAAACAAGAATAAAAAAGATAATAATAATAATAAGAAGAAGTTTCCTTGCTAAAAGACCGAATAATAATAATAATAATAATCGGATCGATATTACGGGGTTTATTTTTGTCACGCTTTGGTATTCAGCAAAAGGTACATCATACGATACAAACCACACAACGATGAAACTAAAACGAAAACATCTTTTAATTTCCTCGAACGATTCTAAGTGCAACGTTATAAAAATTGCACGCTAGTCAATTGCATCCGCGTGCGCGCTGTGCATTCTCATTGTAAGTGCATTTCGTTGTATAGGGCTCGTCCCTTCATAAATTTCACTTTTTCCGTTTCACGCGTTCTCGACCTGCTGCGAATTAATAAATGAAACGGAAAAGAAGAATGGAATTTGTTTGTGTGCGTAATAAGCTAAGTTTTATTTTAAAATAATATATATATATATATATATATATAAATAAAAAATTCACACACACATTTATGCACCTGTGTCTACAGGATGTCCCAAAAGTTATGGGTTCACTTAATTGAAAAATTTCTAAATTATTTCTTTTCAAATATTTGATCTTGTATTTTATATATTTTTTCGAATAAAAGGAAAATAAAAGTTGGTTAAATAAATACATGGAAATTGTAAACGTTTAACTTAGTAGCAACGATAATGGTTGAAATAAATGAGAGAAAAAGAGAGGATGGTTATTTCAAAAAAAAAAAAAAATCAAATGAAACAAGATGAAACAAAAAAAAAAGAAACAAAGCAGGAGAGGTTTAAACGGAAAGGAAAAGCAGACTCAAAAATATCGTTCGACCACGCCTAGATCGTCCCTCGATCTTCGTTAAATATCGTCTAGGGTAAAGTATAGACTAGTTTTAGACGAACACCATAAAGAAATGTTATAGGAACCGGTAGAAATAAGTAGGGTTAAATAGCCGCTTCTCTTTAATCTTTTTTTCTTTTTTTTTTTTTGGAAAGGATAGCGCGTGGAGCCGGTCCATTTTTTCTATTTCTATTATTTATTGTATCAGTATGCCCTTGTAATACTATTGAGTTCAGTATTCTAGTTAAGAAATAAATGGTTATAGTATATATATAGAATATTTTCAATTCTATAGAAAATAATCATTTGTCAATATTTTAATCAAACGATTGAATATTTATGATATTTATAAATATCAAATTAGATAATTGATATAGGATAAAGATGAGAATATATTTTTTTTAAATATTTAATCGAATAAAATATACACCTATCACTCATATTTCGATTTTTAATTGGAAGGAAGATGAAAACCGAACGATATAATATCACGAATGAATAAATAAAGCAACAAAATAAATATTAAAAACGTTGTTAAAGAAGATGAAGAAAATAAAACGAGCTTGGTTCTCATCAGTTGTCATTTTCGTGAACTGTGTTTTTGTCCAAATTGTCGTAGTCAAAAAACAAGAATATATATTAAAAAAAAAAAGCGGCTGCCGCGTTTAACCCTGACTTCTCCAGTTTACGTAAAACATCGAAAAGATAATCATCGGCGACTTTGCTTTGTGGTATTCGAACGAACAAACGAACGAACGAACGAACCTACCACCTTTCTTTGCCACCTTTACGAGAGAACCCAAGGAAGAAAGAAAAAAAAATATAAAGAGCGAGAAGAAAATATCTCCGAATCTAAACTCACGAATCTCTAAAAACTAACGTGTTTTCTACTACCTGACCTTAACAACGTGTGTATTCTCGTTGTTTTTTTTTGGGAGGGGGGGGGATCTTGGTTCTTCTGTTTGAAGCTAGCAACTATTTATATTATTTTCTAACTAGACATTTTTTGTCATGTGTGGTCGTAGTAACAACGATCGATGTTCTCCCCTTGCCTCCCTTCCCCCTCTTTCGTAAATTCTTTATCGAAAAAAAAATTTTTTTCTCATTGAAAAAGAATTCTTCCATTTTTTATCGTGTAATCTCGTTTCTACGTGAGATTTTAAGCCTATCATCCTTGGGACAAACTACAAACAAAACAATCTAATATTGTCGGGGGAAAAAAATAAACAATCCTTAAAACGTTTATATTTTTCTTTCGATGAATAAAATTAAAGAAGATGAAAAAAACATGTGTGAAAATCGCACGTGTTAGAAGTGAAATCTTCAAAAAACTAAGTTACGAATACAAAATATCTGGTATAAGATAATTGTATTCTCTTCTTATTTAGTATCGCGGCCGTTTCATTGCCTCCCACCGCTCCGTTACATTTTTTCAAATCACACCCATTCTAAAGAAGTTTTCACTTCATTAAAAACTTGAACACGTTACACGTTATAATGAAACTAAGTTGAAACGCAAAAATTATTTACGGCTCGTTGATGATACAACCGATTAAAGTGTTGGTGACGTTTCTTCACATATAAAAAAATTAAAATAAAAAAAAGACAAAGTGTCCACGTAAAAGAAACGCGAACGGGCACAAACCAACTTAGACGAAAGGAAAAATGCAACGAGCGTTGAAACCGCAAAAAAAGGGAAAGATGGTTGAATATGTAGAATGTAGGAGGTGGGTTGGCACCCCTTCAATTATGCACGACCGGAGTCTTAACGCAAAGCAAAGGAAAGTCTACTACGAAGCTTTAATATTCACTCGTTCTGTTCTTTACACTTATTTTCTGAAAGACATCCTTTAAACGACGTTGCTGTTAGGTATCTGACAGCCTAATACTACAACTACCTATCTATCTACCTATATACCCGTCTTACCCATTTACCTACCAACCAACCTATCTAGAAAATATCTGCATGCGGGGTTTTGCTTTGTCTTACAGAGAAAAAAGGTTAAAAATAGACTAGAGTGTTGTCCTATGTTGATTACTTTAACCCGATGACTGGGCATAGATTTTAATCACATTTATATATTTATTATAATAATTTTTTTTTTAATACTTTTCTATTTCAATTACAACAATGTAACTAAATATCTTAAAATCTAATACGATGTAATAAACATTAGTCAAGATATCGGAATCGGGTTGAAAGAGAAGAAAATGATCGTTAAAGAAATCCTATGCTTTGATTAAAGTTTCAAAATTCAATTAAACTTTTGGAAAGAATGCAGTGTACTATACATTCTGGATAGAAAAAAAAACATCTAGGAAGATAGATAGATAGATATAGTTATCTAGATAGAGAAGAAAAAGGTACATACTTAAAGTAGGGGGAAGGTATCGGCGTAAATCGAAAGGATCGAGTATCCGAGGACAGTTCTTTCCTTTCCTTTTTGATATTCCAATGGGACGAGAGAACTAAACGGTTCTTTAAGTTCCTAAAAGACGAGTTAGGTTCAGGACATATTGGACATCAAACAAGACGAATGTTGTGAACGTTTCGATACCGGACAAGCACGTATTCCGGAAAAGGGCCAGAGAGAAGAGAGAGAAAAAGAGAGAAGTATCAACACCGATAAGAATCACAAAGCACAAAGGTTTGGCCTTTCTGCTTATAAGGAGGGTGCCTAATTAAACTTTCACCCGATCGTACCAAGATACCAAAATATCCTTCGAATCGTTTCTAATCTTTCAATCTTTTCTATTCGTTTCTCATCACACACACACACACACACACACAGAGCAGCAGACATACATAAACCCTCTCGTCCTTCTCTCTTCCTTTCTTTTATTCTATTTGTTGAACCAAAGATAGATGTATCAGATTTCCAATGATGTTCAGGCATACGTATTCCTCTGGTCGAAGGGGTAGATTAGATTTTAATAATGCAATTTGAGTTTACGGTGTTCTCTCTTCTCCTACGTAGGATATATACATGTATACTACTATACTAAAACTATATCACGGGTTATATACGTGTATATGTATAAAGGTAAATTAAGGAAGTTGAGAACGTTGACTGGTAATTGTTGAAATTTGATTGGACGTTGGAAAGCACATGACTCCTTGCGTTCCAATTGAAACGGGCCCCAGGCAGAATCGAGATGTGCTTGATTCGTTCCTGCAAAACGATTCTTCGGACTATACTCTCTCTCTCTGTCTCTTTCTACCTTGCTTACGTTATCTACACAGCTAACCAGTTGGTTGGCTCGTCCAATACGAATTTATCCCTTCGACCTAGATGAGAATTTTGCTCAGTTTCCACCGAACGAAGAGAGAGATGTAAAGTCCCTTTGATAAGGTCTCTCACATCGGTCTCTCGGTTAAAGCGTCGAAAAGATTTGATGGATGGAAAACCAAGAGGGTTTTTTTCACTATCGAGATACATCTTTGCGATAACTTTATTCATAGTGATAGTTCCCTGTCTCTATTATTTTCTATTTCTTTTTTTTTTGGTTAAATTTATTGGAATGCATTGTATGTTTTTATTTTTATTAGCATTGAACTTTAGATTATATCAGAAGAAGGTGTAGATAGATAGAGAGAGAGAGAGAGTGTTGAAGAAAGTTCAAAGAAATCTGGTATTTAATGAACAATATTTGAAATCAAACGTTCAATATTTATAATGAATATCATCATTGCATAATATTAGCAGAACGATATTACAGAGATTAATTTAGAAACGGTTAATATTTGCAATAGATAGTATTTAATATATAATAGTACTTATTAATAAAATGTATCAATATGTATTCCCATTTCAAACATGCAAATTCCATTCCTATTATAAATATTGACCATTCATTTGAAACATCGATGAATATTATTAAATTCAACATAAACAAATCATCTCGCGTATATGTTTGTTAAGCATTTATTTTACAAAATAATGATCAAACAAATAGAAGAATAGAAAAAAAAAGAAAAAAAGAGAGAAAGAGAATAGGAAACCTGAGAGGGTTCCGATTTTATGCAACGCGAGTGCTTAATCGATCGATATTAACGCGCGTTTTGCGCATGAAAGGGTCAAAAGGGAAGCACGAAAAGCGCGAATACACGTGCATACATCATATGCATGTATTATTAAAAAAAATAATAAATTTTGCTTTAGAACAAAAAAAAATCTATTTTTGATTTAAATAGGAGTTTTAATAATACTTACAATAATTTTGTTTATTATTATTATTTTTTTTTTAAATTACTCGTTGATACTCCCATCGTTGGGATCTGAGGAAAAAATTTCAGACATTTTCTATATTTTTAAACCGGAGAACGATTAATACGTTTACCTCGACGATATAATAAATTTATTCCCCTGGTTATTTTCATTTTTCTTTTTCTTTTCTTTTTTTTTTTTTTTCCTTTCCATACGAGATATAGGAGAAAAACGTCCTGTAGAAGGTGGTACCGATATAACTCTTCACACGTTATGCCGAATAGATACATCGAGGCCTGGAGAGAAACGTTCTATCAACGTCATCGTGAAAAAGGTTATCCTAACGACGATGCCTCTATGTGTGTCCGGTTCTTCTCCGTTTCGAACTAACATTTACTACTTCTTTTACTACAACTACTACTACTAGTTCTATTACTATAATCATATACCTTTTCCTACGATCGGTTCTTTTATTTTCTTTTTTTTGTGCAAAATTCTGACACCCACCGGGTACGCGTTTAGTATTTCATTGCTGATAGATGCAACAAAGTTCAAACGTAGTTGATAAGAATATTGTTAACATAAAAAAAAACTTATTTATATTAAACTATGATTTAACTCTTTGGGGCACGATGGGATTAAAAGTGTCCCACCTTTTTGATACACCGTAATGCACGGTGGGACATTTTTAGTCCCACCTCGAAATATTATTGCAATAGGTACACATGCTCATAAGATTATATATTTCATCTTATTTACGCAAAACAATTGGTTATTAACTCTTTTTTTTATGTTTTTACATTATTACATTATGTAATACCTTTATTAATAAAAAAATATAGCAATTTAGTTCCATTTAAAACGTAATCAAATTTCTATGCAACATAAGGCTATTTTATTATCTGAAATTCTATGCCGCAAAGAGTTAGCCCTTAAAGTGCACATGGGATATTTGACAACCCAACAAATTTTTGATCTCTTGAAAACGGTACTGAATTCGAAAAAAATGGGTTATTTGTCGCCATCTAGTGTTCATTCAGATGGGTATAAAACCTATTCTATTTTAAAAAAGATGTATCAAACTACTTTTAAAAAAATTGCGAGGTCTAAATATTAAATAGCGGCTTCAGGAGACGCGTTCAAACACGTTGTGGTGTCAAGCACACACAGTGCACTTTAACTAACTTTTTACCAAGTGTGTACTTTATGGGTTAAACTTAAATAATTTAATTAAACTAATGATCAAATTAATAATTTATTTTTGATAAATTACGTGACACCGCAAGGTAGGATAAAATTTCTAATAAACACAATATTCTAATACTTGATGTGGCAAAAAATAATATTCGATACGATAATAATCGGAACTAGAGGAGACGTTTTGAGTAAGACGGGTTAATCGAAGTGGAAGAAAAAAGGGACTCGAAGCAGACCCAAGGAAGGGAGAATCTTATTCTTTTTCTTTTCGTTTCGTCGCCTCTCGAAAAATCGACTTTCGAGTTGGAGCACGCGTGATCGATTATCGTTGTCGTCCCCTCTCGTATATTCGCGGCAAAACCCCTTCTTCACTTGAAACATGGAACCCTTCTTGTCACTTTTCTTGCCGTCTATAACGCCATCATTTTATTTTATTTCTTTTTTTTGTTTTTTTTTCATTTTTATCATCGTCTAAAAGTGACAAATCTCGTTTCATAAAAATGGTACAAATTCAATGAATTATAAAATAAAATTACATTAAAAATAAGTTCAGCATATATCTGGTAACGATTAATTCCAAACGACTAATTATAAAACAACGAATATCGATTTACCACTGTTTAAATATACATATATATATTTAATAATATTAATTCCCCGTCGACGAATTTATTTAAATATTATTTTTATCACGATCTGACAATGCAATTTTAATCTAAACACGCGAGTTTAAATCTTCATTTTCAAAATATATAAACGAATAATATGGAATAAGAATATCACGAAGAGTTCAACAAGGGTCAACGTTTTGCTAGATCTCAGACGAGACTTACTAATACAAAAATAAATAATTTCAAATTAAAATTATAAAAAATAACAATCAAGGTTGTATGATCTTAGTTGTGATTCAATTCGTATAAATAAAAACAATTGGAAACTTAAAAAGGGTACAAGAACGAAACCAACCCGTGTATCTTCGTCTTTTTTACTTAACTATTTCGCACCAGTAACTTTCCGACAACGTAAATTCAATTTCAATGTAAAAGGGTATAAGGTAAGGTTTGCGGTGGTATAATCGGTGACCGTAAACGTTCACACCGAGATAATCCAAAGTGGTCCGAACGTTTCGCGTTCAACCGCGGACTTTCCGCGTGTTAGATTCACGTAAAATCGTAGATCTCTTGGTGGTAAATTGTACCTCTCTCTCTCTCTCTCTCTCTCTCTCTCTCTCTCTCTCTCTCTCTCTCTCTCTCTCTCTCACTGACACAATGATCTTCCTAGAGAGAATTCTTTTATATAAAAGAAAAGGAACATTTGCTGACCTCGATGTAGAAATAAATCCGTTTTGAAGAATGGTCTAATTTAGTTTGGATTTTCTTGTTGGAATGATTTATCAAGAATTATCCTTAAAACTAATGTGACGTTTCTGAATACCATTTAATAATTATCAAAATAAAATCTGTCTTAATTATAATTTTCGAGAAAATTTAATCAAAACTTTTTACACCCCCTGATAATTTTGAACACCCTTCGTCTCAGAAATCAACAGAACACGGTTACCCATTCAATTATTTATTTGGTGATAATAAAATAGGGTGCATGCAAATAAAAATTTGTCAAAAAATGAAATAACTATTATCCTTATGCATAATATTGTACATATAATATATTTTCAAAGGCATATTTCTAGTAAATATAAAAGAGATGAGGAAACGTTTGAAGCAATTTAATAGGATGTAACAGGAAGAGACGTGTGCGATCCTTCGCAAGGATGCGGTCAATCCTTTCCTACCGGTTCGTGCGTGGGCTGTTTGCAATGAAAAAGATCATCTACCAAATGGTATGAATACACACGTTCCACGTGAACCCAACCCAATCCAACTAAACTTAATCCAAGTCAACCTAACCCAACCCAACCCAACTCAACCGAATCCAATCCAAGTCGAAGGAAGAGACGACAAGATGACGTTTAACAAAGAATAACCCTATCTCATTTTCTTTAACCTGTTTTATAATATAAGTAAGCCACACACTTTCCATTTACTTCTATCACAGAAATTCCTCTTGCGACACCTGAAAAGAGATAAAATCAAAATATTAATTCAATACCGATCAAACCTACTAACTCGTTATCCTTCGTTGCAAGCAATTTCTTTGTCACATTTTTCTACCTAGTACCCTCTCTCTGAGTTGGCAAATACTATTCGTAATAAGAAAAAAAAATAATTGAGAAAATAAAATGTGAAAGGGAGGGAAGGAGGGAAACTGATTCCAAGTCGACCGGAGTTTTATCATTAATACGATCCAATCAGAATCCCATAAGACTGACATTAGCGCTGTCACTATTTTTTTTATAATATTTTCTTTTTTACAAGCATATATATACTACATGTATAACATTACTATACTATACTATATATATATATATATATTATGTATATTATATATATTATATTATATATTATTATATATATATATATATATATATATATATATATATATAGTATAGGTTGTTAAATAAAGTAAAGTCAAGTCAAGCCAAGAAAGAGATAGTTTGGTCGATAATAAAGAAGAATAAAAATAATAAAAAATAAAAATAGAAGGATACAGAAAAGAGCAAAGAAGGGAAGAGGGGGTTAGGGTAAAGATGCTCGGCTAGAGAAAAGGAAAAGGGAGATAAAGAGGCGCAAGTGCGGTAGCACCAATAGCGGGATAATTTATTATGGCATTACTCACCGGCGGACACCTCAATGGCCAATGGGTAGGCTCTGGCTCTGGCCCGGTGTGTGTAAGCGCGCTGTGCACCGTGTCCGGTACCTCCTCCGCGCATAGTTGATATTATTTAAGCCTTTTGCTAAGCGCGACCACAAGACGAGGACTACTCTTACTCCACACAGACCAAATAAGAGAAGAGAAGAAAATACTGGAACTGAAGGTGGAGATGGTGGGATGGAGGGGTAGAGGTAAAGGTGAACTTGGAGGAAGAGGACGAACCTGAAGAGGTGGAGTGGCCCTCGACACCAAGCATAGATCATCCAAGGACTTGCTGGTCTTCTTCTTCTTCTTCTTCTTCTTCTTCTTCTTCTGCTGTTGCTGCTGCTGCTGCTGCTGTTACTTTTGCTGTTGCTGTTGGCTGGGTATACCGGTCACGCGTCTTCCTTTTCTCCTCCTACACCACCTCCACAACTCTCTCTTATTTTTCTTCTTTTTCTGAACTTCTTTTCTACTTCTTCTTCGGATTCGCGGACACGAGCTCGAATATATCGTTGAGAAGTAGTCCTGAATTCTACGAAATTCTTATTCCTTTCTTACGTTATTTTGTTTATTCATTACTATTTCCATTTGTTTGCAATTTTTTTTTTTTATTTGTCTTATAGAGTAATACTTATTTTAATGTACATAACTTTTTCTTTTTTATTTTGATTTTTTATTTCACGTGATTCGTTGGTCTTTTGATACTTGCGTTACAATAACAACAACAAAACTGAGCCAACCATATTTGTCGATAAATTTATGAAAATGATTTTTTCGAAAAATATTTCTTTAGATTTACAAACGAAACGTTTCCGTATTGACCCCGGAATGCACATGCATCAAAGAAAAGTTTACGATCGTTCTAGGCTCGTTCCATTTGTTTTAAAAGAAAAATAGAGAAAAGATAAAAAGGGATGAGAAAGAAAAAGAGAGAGCAATAAAAAAAGAAAGAAAAAAGAAAGAAAAAAAAAGAAAGAAAGAAGAGTCGTAAAAGCTGGCGCGCTCGACGTACCTACGCCATAAAGTGCCCAGTGGGTGTAAAGGGCTGAAAAGAGAGGGTTACACGGGCCATCAAGGTTGCACAATCTGTCATAGAACTCCGGTGCGGCGGCAACCTGTTGCTTCATTGTTACTCTGCCGACGTGCATACTAGCTTCCCTATCTTCATATACTATACGCATATATATAAACACGTATATACACATTTATACGAATATATTTATATGTATATGTATATGTATATACTTATATCGGTATACGCGTGTAAAGACATATGCGAGTATTCTTACATATATTATGTCTATATAAACACATATATATATATATAAGAGTCCCTTTCTCTAACAACAAACACTAACGTAAATACCTTTGCATAGAAGTATAATAATACGTGTATGCGAATATGCATACTGACTTTGCATACTTATACGATCGAAGTTATTTTTTATTGTAGTGAAAACTTCTTTAGAATCAGGGTGATTCGAAAATCGTTAAACGGAAGAACGTGAAACCGATGAAACAAAAATAATTAATTAATCAATAAAATTCAATATATAATTTAATTCTATATTATTTAATTCTATATATTAATTAATTAATTAATAAAATTCTATATATAAAAATTCAGTGTCACAATATGTTTGTCCAGTAATAATTTCGAAACTACTTAACTTACCTTAATGAAATTTATTTTATTTCACGTGATTTTTTCCAACTTAGCACATAGCTCAATTTTTATCGCGATTTTTTTTTTATTATTATTTTTTATTACTAATTTAAAGATTTTTATTTAGAGGTTATCTAGGTTCTGTAAGGTTCTTTCAATAGATGGCGCTGTATTACAATTCAATTATTTTGAAGCTTGGTGTTCTTTGAAGGTTTCACTTCTACCGTGTTTTTTTTTCAAGCTACTATTGTTATTATTTTATTATAAATTATTTATTAAACTATAATATATATATATATATATATATATATATAATTTACTAAATTATAGGATATACATCCTAAAATATAATTTACAACAACTTATAATTATAATTATCGCGAAACCAAAATCGGTGATACGTTGAATTGTGGAATTTGATTTCAATTAGATATTTGTTGTTCTATTTCTGTTATTAATCACGGGTCAATTATAATAATTTTTATATCGCTTTCTTTAGTTAACCATATCTACCCTTTCTCTTTTCTTAATCATTTTGCAATTATAAAGAACAACGGATATGCTGTGCGAATCCGAAAGGTATCGGTGACGCTGTTCTCGTTCGACATTTTTACGTTCATTCAATAGCACTCTATAAACGTCACAAGAAGTAATTGGACGAACACGATTCGATTTGTATTTCGATTTCTTTTTTTTTTCTTTTTTCTTATTGATGTCGTCGTCGTAGTCGTCGTCGTCGTAGTCGTCGTCGTCGTAGTCGTCGTCGTCGTAGTCGTCGTCGTCGTTGTCGTCGTCGGTGTTATTGTTGTTGTTGGTTCTCTTTTTTAACATGGAGAACAAACGAACGGGCAAAGAAGAAAGTTTTATCGTAATCGTTTCGATACGAGATTTCGAAGGAGAGACAAGGTACGGGTCGCATTTTATGATCCTTACTTTACGAGCTACCATCGATGGAAGAAATACGAAACGTTTGTTTAACTAAGAAAATAGCGTTAGAATGTTAAAAAAGAAAAAAAAACATTTCAACGAGTAGTAATAAAAAAAAAAAAAGATTACGCGTGAATAACAGCAAAATCTTGATTTTACTAATTGAACAAAATTTAGTTTAAAAGAAATAAGTAAAAATGATCTGTAATAACACGTTTAAAGTCATGGAAATCAAGCTATAAACTTTTGCGTAATGGAGGAGTGGGGATGGATCGTGTTTCTCGCACGTAATCGAAGCTCGGCGACCTCCAAGACTACGACGACTATGAAAACGAAAAGTAAAACTGCTATGACGACGACTACGACGACTACGTAGATAGTCAACGACGCCCTAAGAACGGAAACTCCGATAATTTGCGTACTTTGATTAAACATTACACATACTTCCAAGTGAAAGTGGCCAATTTCATGGTGCAGTGAGCCCAATAAAGGAGACTAGGAGCTAGTATTACACGTTCGATATTGCGTATCTTGACGTAGCATATGAGTACTTTGATGTGTGTAGGAATTTTTTGTCTTGTTTTTTTTTTTTATCTTTCTTTTTCTAAGGATAATCCGCTAGATCGCTAACGACAACGACTGTCTTTTCCTGTCCGTTATTACGATGATTGAGAACTTAGAATTTATCTCACGACCATTATCGAACATGCTTCTCGATCTCTGTATACTTACATATGTATATATGTATATAAATGTAATATACTCGTGTATGCAGAACGTGTTTGGTCGGTGCTAGTCAAATGCGCCCCGGTACTTCGAAGAAACTCGTACGTATGTAGGACAAATCGTGCTCGTGTGTACCGCGTGCCACTGTTCACAAACCAAACCAAACCAACTATCCTATTACGCCTTCTCCTATGATTTATTCGCTAACGTAAAGAAGAGGGGTGGAGGGTTTAGTACCATAGAAAGAAAAAAGAAAAGTCAAATAAATAAATAGTTGAACAGCTCGTGTCTTATTCGATAGTCATCGGGAAAACTCGCTTCGTTGTGTATCGACGTTTCTTTTTTTTCAAATTCCATCCTTCGATTTTTTATACATCCTTTTTTATTCTTTCAGCCATGTAACTCGACTTATCGAATCGAAATAACTTGCTTGACGAGTTGAAAAAGAGAGTGAGAGATGAAACGATAGAAAGAGACATCAAACGGGATGGAATTCGACGAACGCGAGCAACACCTTTTG
The DNA here is from genome assembly GCF_049000335.1 of Polistes dominula. Classification (NCBI taxonomy): domain Eukaryota; kingdom Metazoa; phylum Arthropoda; class Insecta; order Hymenoptera; family Vespidae; genus Polistes; species Polistes dominula. The sequence continues at coordinate 7,004,519 of NW_028300899.1, forward strand.
CAACCTTTTCGTTCGATTTCACGGATAAAATCGATCATAATTAAAACGATGACCATAAAGCAACGTTTGTTGGACACGGAAGAAAGGTCTATATGTATCTCATTTTAATTAGCTCTTGTTCGAACGTTAATGTCATTAAAAGTGGTCTCCTGCGATGGAAAGATTCATCGAACCGTGAATCTTCCTCCTCATCCTCCTCCTTCTCCTTCTCCTTTTAACTCGAAGCTAAATTTGGAAATTAGTCAAAATTCATTAGACACGGTTACCGCGTGTAAACGTCAACAGTTGAGAATTCAAAGTATATTTGATTTTAACTGTTATACTAATCGATTACGACGTTAACATTTGATTAGTATATTGAAATACACTTTGTATAAAATTGAGTGTGTAGATTAATATAATTTGTTCACTGCGTAAAAGTTAAAAATCAAAATCCTAGAGGGATTATATTCGATAAGAAATTAAAAAAAAAATGTAAATTCTAGCTCACTTTTCTTCTTTCCCAATCCTTAAGAAAATCCTTTTCCTTTTTTTTGGAATCGTATCGAACGTATATTTCCAAACGATATTTTCGTATTCGCGTTCACCCTTTGGAACACTCGAAAAGTCAAAAGGCCGGGCCTGGCCGCCTTTCGCGCGATCCAATTAAAAGCAGATCATTTCAACGAACTTCCTTAATGAGTTATCGCCAATACCGAAAGTTTCCTCCTAGTAATATACCTAGGTACATATATATGTACAAAACTTCCTATGAATATGAATGTGCGTGAGTGTATATGTGTATAGGTAATGGTTACGTATAAGTAAGTACAAACGCAGTGGCCTATTTAATCGACTTACCATGTTCCTTCCTTCCTTCCTTCCTTACTATCGTCGAATATAATTAATTGCCTACTTAAGAAGAAAATTTTTTCGTTCAACCGACTGTACGAAAATCCGATATAAATTTCATTAAATGCCTTTTCAATTCGTTTGATTAGATTATCTACAGTACATGCGTTAATCGATAACAGAGAACCCCTTTTAACCCTTCAAGATCATCTCTGATAATTCCCGTTAAAACCTTCCACCCCCTTCGTTCAACTTTGAAGTTTCAAGGTTTTCTCCATTCATTCCTGAAACCTGCAAAGGTTAGCCAACGTTGTAATTTAACAAAAGGGAGTAAAAATAGAAAGGAAAAAGCTTGGAATATTAATTTTAATCGAAAAAGACAGAATAAACAATTTGTTTGATTTTGTAAATTAGATACAAGAGTGAAGGAAAGAAAAGATACGAGTGTCTTTATTTTTTTTTTCATAGCCGTCGGTTGTATCCCTTCATCGCGTGTAGATGAACCAAAAAAGAAGAGGGGGAGGAGAGGAGAATAAGTTCTTTTAACCCTTCCAAACGGAAATAGGTTTTGTTCGGTGGCTTTCTCAGCCATCACTAACTAATTAACTTTTATTCAAAGGAAACGTTATTTCGCCTTTTTTTTTTTTTTTATTAGAAAAAAAAACTCACATTTGTACAGGATGATAATGTAGAAAAAGAAAAAGAAAAAAGTATGAAATAAAGAGTTAGAGAGAAAGAGAGAGAAATTAATTTGTATTTTTTTCTTCTCACGAATCGATAGAACTTTTTTTGAAAAAATCTCATATTACAATGAATTCTCTCTCTCTCATATCGTTTTATTTCAAATAAAATGATCATATCTATTATATAATATGTGATAATTAAAAATAAATTGAACGTACATTGAAATATTTTTCCTATGAAATTACTTGTAATTTGAATAATTAAGATTTTATATCACAAATTTACCTATAAGTTTGAACGTTTGTTGCAAAATGAATAATTTTTGATAACCAGACACCTCTCTCTCTCTCTCTCTCTCTCTCTCTCTCTCTCTCTCTCTTTATTATAATGAAGCGGTAAAAAGATTCCCGCTGGTTTCCGGGAAAACTTTGCTAGGTTCTACGATAAAGTCCGTGAATGTTGGTGATATAGAAGGGCTCTCAGTAAATGAAATGAGGGTTGTTTGCAGTGCTGACACGTAGACTCGTTCGTCAGAGTATAGACTACCACCCTCTTTCCCACCCTCTTTCACCCCTTCGTACTACACCCACCCATTTAGTTTGGTCTTGCTACTTACAAGACCACTACCACCATCACTTTCCTAGACAGTTATCTTCGACACCCTCCCGATCCTTCCAAATCGAAATCGAAATGCGACGATAATGGTCCTTCGATCACGAAAAAAAAAAAAAACAGGAAAAAAAAGAAAAATAAAATAAGCTGACGGAAGAGAGATATCTTTCTGATAAAACGCGTGACTCGTTTACCAATAAGCTTTTTTGATTCCTTATCTACGTCAGAATTACAATTTACGAAACTTTATCAAAGATCGAACTAAAGATATGTTTTTTTTTCGTGTAACATCGATAAAACACACTTTCTCTTACGCGTATGTGTAAATACATATTGGGATCTCAGGCAGGGGCGTGGCATAGCAATTCGACCTATCTACTCTAATTTTGAATTTAGCCACCAGATAGCGTATTCAAGTGCTAGAGATCCCAATATATATTTACTTACACAGTAGATTTACGAAAATATTCTTACGTACATTTGTTCTTATTATTATTATTATTATTATTATTATTATTATTATTATTATTATTATTATTATTATTATTATTATTATTATTATTATTATTATTATTATTATTATTATTATCATAATTTAATTTTTTTAAAGAGAAAAAGTATAAACTCTCTCTTTCGTTTCATTCAAAATGATTTGAAGTAAAACTTCATTGATGTAGTTTGATAAAAATGACGATACTTGAAAGAAAAATTTCTTCTTCATAAAAATATATGTATTTTCCATCATCGTACTGGTAGAGGTTACAAAACAAAAAGAAAAATGAAAAAGAGAGAGAGGGAGAGAGAGAGAGAAACGAAAGCTTATCGAAGTTTTTAGCGAAACGAAGTTTTTGCGTCCTCGTGCAACTTTTCTTTTCCCTCTCTCTCTCTCTCTTTCTCCCTGTTTTTTTTCTCTCGGTGTTATAGAAAATATCGGCTTTCGATATTTCTCGTTGCTCGTGAACGTTCGTTACTCTCTTTTTTTCTCTCTCTCTCTCTTTCTCTCTCTCTCTTTCTGTTTTATCACCCCTTGTCCACCCCTTTCCATCCTGGCACCCCTGGTTTTTCCCTAATGAGCGTGAACGTAGTGTTTTGATGCGATGCTTGATATTGTTCCAAGAGGTGACGCAAAATAAGAAAAAAATGAAAGAATAAAAAAAAGAGATGGAAAGAAAGTTTTTTTTTAAAGGGAATTTTTTTTTCTTTTTCCCCCTTTTTACAAGAGTTGACTACTCTTCTCGTAAAAAGCTATTAATATTTACTCAAGGATATTCTAATCTTTCAACAGGCCCGCATATTGACGTAAGAATGAATGATAATGTCAAGAATATAATCTACCAAGTAACTCTCGTGATAAATAAAAAAAAATAAAAAAAATAAAAGATAAAGTAAAAAAGAGATATTAAAAAAAAGGAAAAAGTAGTATTGGTGTCTGGTTGCTAGCATAAACGATTAACGATTTAATTATTAACCAGTTAAGTGTGGCGATCTGTGCGCAGAGTAGTGCGCTCCGGTGTGTGTTGCGATAATCAAGCGATGACGGATATAGTCGTCAAACACAAAGTAAGTGAGCGCTGTTAAAATATTGGATAGTCAAAAAGACGATCTTTATTTTAGAAAATGAACAATTTTGTTAGTAATGTACAAAATGTTGTTTTTTTTTTCACCTCTAAACATTTTAAACATATTAAACAATTTACGAGTATTATTTAGTTTTCGCTACCAAAATTACAATTTAACCCTTAAAGTGCACATGGAGTGTTTGACAACCCAACAAATTTTTGATCTCGAAAACGGTACTGAATTCGAAAAAAATGGGTTATTTGTCGCCATCTAGTATTAATTCAAATGGGTATAAAACCTATTCTATTTTAGAAAAGATGTATCAAACTATTTTAAAAAAAATTGCGAGGTCAAAATATTAAATAGCGGCTTCAGGCGACGCGTTCAAACACGTTGGGGTGTCAAACACCCACAGTGCACTTTAACTAACTTTTACCAAGGTTGCACTTTAAGGGTTAAACATCAAATTGTAACAAACTTTTACGCATGACGGATATAGAGACGTCATAACACAAAATTTTGACACATCTTCATGACGGATATAGTCGTCAAACACGCTTAACTGGTTTAAGAAAAGAAAAAGTAGTATTGGTGTTTGGTTGCTAAGCATAAACGATTAACGATTTAATTATTAATTCATACTAGGTTGAAAATGAAAGTAGATATGTTTAGAAAACTATTTTTGAATACAATAACTACTATACTTTTTTATCACTGACGTAAAAAACAACCAAAATTATATCTTTTAGTTTATTTTTCTATAATTTTGATTAAGCTTTTGGTTATTTACCAAATACTTTTCATTCAATTGTTATTAATTTTTAACGAACTATCTTATTATTTTTAATAATCTGCACAATTATGTTTATTCTATCGGATCTATTTGCCCGAGTTATAATTATTAGTCACGATTAAAATATTACATTCATACGTAACACATACAATGAACATTCAAATCAATGACTATGAATCGTTGATAAAAAAGAATCAAAATAAAAAAAAGGTATCGCGTGACGCGAGCAACTATTTTTATCTATTGACTCGATTGTATTTGAATTGGAAAAGAAAAAAGAACAAAAAATTTATTTAGAATGAATTAATCATTCCAATTAAGCTATTCTCTCTCTCTCTCTTTCTCTCTCTCTCTCTCTCTTTTCCTGATATACGTACGCTTCCCACACTGATGTATGAGTATACGAGCAATATGCCATCTCTTTTCCCCCTAATGAGTTCCGTGTAGGACGTTATTAATAATTTCGTGATTAATAATTTATGAAAGTATACTCATACTACACCTCTCTCCGTATTTTGTGCGCGTAATTATCGCAAGAGAAAATTTTATTTGTTAATAACAAAAGAACAAAGAAATAAGTAACAGATACAGAATGAAAATAATTACGATGATTAAAATAGACCAATAGATTTTTCGATCAAATTTGTATGATTTATTTATCCAAGTGAATATTTCTATTTAAATATGTTACATTAATATTATAAATAAATGATCAAGGTATATAACAAGATATTAATTCTTTAATAATAATTATGATAAATATTTGTATACAATATTGAAATTAGAACTACATCGGGTTTCTCTTTCTGTAAATTAAGGTATAAGCCCGGTGTGACGCCCAAAATTTCGACGTTTTTTCATAAATTTTTTTATACATGAAAATAAAATGCGATTATTTTGAAATTTAAATATGTTTTTATTACTGTCTTAAAGTGTACAGAAACATTTTTTTTTGACTTCATTTTACGTAAATTTGTTTATGATCTAAGTCAAAGTTGAGTCCTCGAAAAAAAGCACACAGCCTTCTGTAGTCATCTGAAACCAAAAATTTAAACAGATTATTATTCTGTAGGTTTGTCGCTAATGACTGAATCTCGAATATGCAAACATTTTTTAAAAATAACAAAATGGCGGACTTGCAAAATGGTTTATACCTAAATTCACACGTGAACTTGGCCTTGAATCTTATGTTCTAAATTCGTCAAAAATTCGATTTTATCGATTACACGAGCTCCTTGACATCTTTCCAGAGTTCAATTAATTCCCGACGTTTCCTCTCAAGTGTATAAAAAATTATGACTGATAAAAATAATCATTGTTATATTTAAAAGTATTCACATCTATTGGTTTCATTAAAAAAAAAAGCATTTGTTTGATGTATAAAAAAAAAAAAATAATTTTAAATGAAAAATGTGAATGAGAAATTTGTCGCAAATAATAAGAACCAGGTGGTGAGGGGTAGAAAGATACTTTTATTGTTTTCTCGAATTGAGTGGTAACACGTGGCAGGGTGAATTTCAAACTTTTTTTACGATAAAAAAAAAGAAAAGAAATGAAGATACTATCCCTTTATTTCTATCTCTTTCTCTCTCTTTATTTTCCAGATGAAAAGAAAAAGAAGAAACATCTTGGAAGCAAGCGCCCTTTTCGAGTGTTTTCAAAGACTCGGAAGGGCGCGAAGAAGTTTTAAGTGTTCCCGTTGGAACTTATCGAAATTCTTCGACGACGTTCAAGTTTTACACGGATCAACTTATCTCTTTTTCTCTTTCTCATTCTTTTATTTCTTCTTTTTTTTTTCTCATGGTTAACCCTTTGACTGCGGCGCGCTCTCGAACCAATCCATTAATATGGACGGCGCCGCGCAATTTTTGCATGTCAGTCGCTGCAACTGTTTTTCCATTGACTATTGACCAAAACAGATAATAATGGCAGATAAAATAAAAATATGAATTTAAAAAAATTTTTTTAAAGTAATTTTTTAAACTATTTTAATTTATTTTATTTATTTTGTGCATTCCTTCAATAACAATCGGTAATCTTCTTAATATATATAAATTACGTGTTACGTTGTTTGTCCGCAATAGATTCGTAAACTACAGAACCGATTTTAATAAAATTTTGAACACTGTGTGAAGTTTCATCTAACTTGAAAGATAGGATAGTTTATATATCATTTTATAATCGTAATATTATTTTATAGTGAATTATTTGTTTATTAACAAAGAGTCATGATTATCTCTGTTAGTTCGATAAGATTCTAACAGATGGCGGTAATAAGGTAATTCGTTGACTTAAAGACGTGTGTATCGGACTGATTGTGAGCCACAGCAACGCGTGCCGGGGCACCCCTATTTTAAATATCAAAGAAAAAATGCAAAATTTATAATGTAACACAGAGTATAATAACTTTAACAGGCTATTTGAATAATTTTAAACCTAATTATAAAAATAATAAAATTAAAATAGACGAATTTCAAATATAAAAGCAATTAACTAAACGACATTGAAATAATTACCAATATTTAGTTGCTATGTTACATATCACAATAAATTCCATGTTAAATTAATCGGTAATACAGCAATGAAGGTGTTACAGTAAAAAAAAATACAGAGGGCGTATATTTACGCCTTTCGTGTATATTGATGGATTTGTGAGAGCGTATTTATACGACTTTAGCAGTCAAAGGGTTAAAGATAGTAAGTACTACTAGTAGTAGACTGGTAATACGACAGTAACGGTAAGAAACGTAAGGGTTGGAACTGACATGATCTCGCAAGATCGTAGGATGAATTTAAACGAGGATAATGGATAAAGAAAACGTTAACTCGATATCGATTCGTTTATTTCTTTTCTTATTCTTGTCGATGTCATCATCCTACTCTTGTTTTTTGCTGTAGCAGAACTCTGCTAGTGAAACTAAAACTACTATTGAATATATACGTGTAGACACACAGGGTTAACACAAGGGTTTTACTTCGTCGTAGTTAGTAGTAGTAAAGGGTTGAAACTAAACGAGTCGGAACTCTTCGTGGTAAATGAAATTTTCGTTTGAACTCGTATAGGACCTGGACCTCTTCTTCTTCCTCCTCCTTCTCTACCCACCCATCTACCTACTAATACTACTACAATTTGAATATATTTGACTTGTCGTTCGTTCGAAACGATTTTACGTTATTTCTAGATCGTATCCTTTCTCTTTCGGAACGTAAAGTAGGATGAAAATTCGATTAATTAAGAATTGTTCACGGTGTCGCGTCCGATTCTGAAACTCAGTTTAACAGGTTAATCAAATCGTTCGGCAAATAAAAGTCAAGATAAAAGACATCAAAAGATAGAATAGGGCGTATACCTTTTTCATACACTTACACGCATAAATAAATATACTCGTTCTTCATTCAATCGAAAGGGGGGAATTTAAAACAGGCCAACCAGAATAATTCGATTTCTATTGATGATGGAAAATGAAAAGATAAAATATTCTATCCAATGAAAAAACTCACTTTGTCTCAGAAAATGTCATATATTCCATGTGAATAATTTGTTGTTATCGTTGAACAACGTTAAGGAAACATATAAAAAGGAATGATACATTTTTTTCTAAATAACATCTGATACTACCAACTTTTCGTTATTTGTCAATCATTTAATGGTAATTGAGTTTTTTTTCGGGTGACCTGTTCGAAATGTCTCATCTTATGCTCATACATAGAAACGTGTGTCGTCGTGTGTTTGGGATATTAAATTTCGAGTCAAACGTGTAACATCATTGAAAATGTTAAGGGTACGAACCTACTTGTTATAGTAGAATCTAGCAACAGAAGCAGTAGCAGTAGCAGCAACAGAAACAGCAACAGCAATAGCAACAGTAACAACAACAACAGCAACAGCAGGTTGGCCTGCTTGGAAACTCGGTTTTAGTAGGGCTCTTAAAGTTTGTAAAATGCTTTTTATGCGGCCTGTACACCACTATCAGCGCTAACAGCGAGTTATGAATACGTAGCTGACTTTCTAAGTGCATTAAATATGCGGCTCTGATAACGACAAAAGAGATTAAGAGAGCGAGCGAATAGAGTTTGGTAAGGCAGGGGAGGTGGGACGGGTGTGAGGTGAGGTGAAGGAGGTGGTGGAACGAGAGGAAAGTAAAAGAGCCGTAGGGTGAGAACGCGTAATACAAACGATACTACTACTTCGTGTCACACCACCCGAAACTAACGTTTACAAACGAATTGAAATAATAGTTAACTGCTTGCATGTTTTCATGCTTTCCTACTATACCCCGTGTGTAACAATTAGAAATTAGTTTTACCAGTTTAACTTTCTCTTCAAGGGATAAGTCTATTTCTCCATATATGTTTATCGTATTTTCAATTAAAACAGGGGAAAACAAAATTGATTTATCTTTTATTTGTCTTATTTTGTTGTTGTTGAAAGTAATAGTTAGTTTTTAAGTATTAAACGACGATGTGCACTTTTCTGGCTTCTCGCAACGAAGAATCTATTTTAATGGGATAAAGTTTGTAAAGTTTCAATGACTGAGATGATCAACGAAAAAATAAATAATTTTTTTATTACACGTTCGCATTTCTATAAGTGTATTTATATATATAGGTATAGAGTTGTATAGGTGTGTATAGTATAATAAATAGACGAGAATCGATATCGTCGGGATCGTCATAAAAGCGGAAGGTAGAATGGACGAAGGAGAAGGGTTGGTTGGTTGGTTGGTTGGTTGGTTGGTTGGTTGGTTGGTTGGTTGGCTGGTTGGTTGGTTGGGTGTGAGAATGTTAGAGAGAGTTATAATCTCGACGCGTTGCTAAAAGCACGCGAGACTCGATGATGTCACCTTCCCTAGACGAGAAAGGATTAGTCGTTTATCCATGCTCGCGTTTATAATGCCACGAAGCGTATGAAAATACGCTTAGACGTTGAGACGTTATTAAACTTGTACGAAGGTAGCTTGTAGCCAACCTGTCGATACCTATACTATTATATTATCAACTTTGCTATTCTCCTTATACTAAACAATTTTATATATATATATATATATATATATATATATATATATATACGTGTGTATACATTTTCTTTCAAAAGAAGACATGAACAAGAAGAAGAAGAAGAAGAAGAAGAAGATGAAGAAGAAAGTGTTAATTATAATCATATACCTTCTTGGTAATTAAACCACGAATTAGGACAATTATTGGACACACAGGATGATGATATCCTTTATCAATTTTTCTTGTTAATCAATCTTTATGTTCAATTAATTTATACGAAACGATTACTCGTGCAAAAAGGATGCTGATTATTATTATTATTATTAACTGGCATTAGGAACTCGAAAGTTCATTGCCGCAAATACCAAATCTCGCCATTGTTCCCGTCCCTGAGCGCGATCCTTCCATTCGCGGTCTTCGTATCCTATTTCTTTCAGGTCTCTTCTAATATTATCCTCCCATCTACGTCTCGGTCTACCTAGTGGTCTTTTCCCGTTTGGTATACCGACCAATATTTTGTGCGCCGTTCGATCCTCCCCCATGCGCGCCACGTGACCAGCCCATCTTAATCGGCGTGATTTTACGACGTTGATAATGTCCGGTTTGTTGTACAATCGATGTACTTGAACGTTATGGAGTTTTCTCCATTCGCCCGTTTCTTCATTGCGTTTTGCACCGAAGATTTGACGAAGAACTTTGTTTTCGAAAACCCTAAATTTCTTTTCGTCCCATAATGTAAACGACCACGATTCGCTACCATAAAGAACTACCGGCAGGATGATTGTCCTATATATCCTGATTTTTTTTTAATCGCCTAGACAGCAACCGCGAGCTGAGTAATTTGTTAACCGAATAAAAACATGAGTTGCCTAGATTGATTCTTTTCTTAAGTTCAAAAGGATGTTGATTAAGAAAATATTTGAAAATTACAAATACCAATGAATTTTTTAGATTATTAATTATTATTTATATTGAAGGAAGAGTCATAGGAATATTGATCGAATCGATGAAATTTAGAAATTTCCCATCTCTCTCGTAGACGCATATACTATATATATATGTGTGTTGGAAACTATGGAAGTTAGAGAATTCCTACTTTAGGTACCTATGGATGGCTCGCACAAGAAATTTGATTAATATCGAATAAACCTCTTGCAAAATGTATGATCAAGTATCGGACAACAGTAAGATCTCGGATAAGATCGTAAATACTTTGAAATATGCGGTCAAAATTAATAGAACAAGGGGATCGTTCTAATACCAAACTAAATCTATCTACCTAACTCAAACAGGTAGGATCTCTTTCGATATGAGCTTATAATATATATATATATATATATATATAACAAACGTTTCTATATTAAACGATCGACGTAGAAAAATCCATAGGGGATTGTTATGGTGAAAGGAAGAAAATAAGAAAGAAGTCCTTACTTCTTTCCTTCCAATGTTTTCATTCTGTACGAGGAAGGATATTCGAGGCATCGAAAACAACGGTGAGACTGGGGACTATCATAAATCGTTTCCTCGACGGTGTAACAGGTAGCTCCAAGAGAAGAACCTTCCCAACCTTCTCCTCCTCCTCCTCCTTCTCTACCCTTCTTTCACCACGTCTACCCCAACCAATGTTGCAGAATACGAAACGTGCTAGACGAATTTCTCATTTTTCTTTTTAACCAGAAAGGGAGGAGTCGTTTAAAACGATTATAATAATCGCTACCATACTTGAAAAAAAAAAAAAACAGGTAATCAATAAAAATAAGACAAGATCCAATTTGCATGCAACATTTCGCGACAATGTTCATTCGATTACAGGCTATGGGGTATCGTGTGTACAACGTGCGCAACGCGTGATTATTCGATTCGCGGAAGCGTCGTACCACTCTTCCTGGCACGTCCACAACACCGTGTACGGAAAATTAAAAGATGAAGAAGAAGAATAATAATAAGGAAAGAGAAAAGAAAAGAATAGAGACGAATGCGAAACGACTCCTCGCAGCTTGAACGACGCGTCAATGGATCCTGTACGAACGCATCCTGATTGCAAGAGCAACGAAGATAACTAAAAAGAAAGATAGATAGAGGTCCCGGAGGCAGGAGGCTCGTTAAAGGGGGTAAAAGCGTTTGCATAGGACCGTTTTTCACCGGGCGGCAATGTGAAACAGTTACACAATTATCGAAAAACCATTACACGTCGAAACATTGACCGGTTCCGGTGAGGGGGCGGGTCGGTTACGCGAGTATTTGATGCGTGTATATAGGTGTTTTTCCCCACCACCAGTACCACCACCACCATAGGTGGTTTCCACTCCTTTCCTCTGGGTTCGGCCAAAGCAGACGAACGCGTGATTTATAACTCTCGCTCCTCGTAAATATACAAGCGACAATATATCTCTCAGAGTAGTTGTAGTAGTTGTGTCGGAGTACGGGAAGGGCAAGGAAGGGAAACAACTTGGCACGCGGGCTTTTCGAAACGAGACTTCCTATATTTTTTATTTCCTTTTAATTCTTTTGCTTCTCGTCTTCTTGTCGTCGTCGTCGTCGTCGTCGTCGTCGTCGTCGTCGTCTTTGCAGTCATCGTTGTCGTTGTCGTTCGTTGTTTCTTTTACCAAACGTTTTATTTTTTTTTTCGATGCTCTGAGAGAGAAAACGTGACGAACACGAGCAAAGTGAAAAAAAGCGGACTGAACTCGAAATGATGTTATGTTAGTAGTGGTTTGCAATGCCAATATGTCGGTGCCAGTGATGGTGTTGGTGATAGTAGTGGTGGTACAGAAAGAGATCGAGTTTACGATCGTCGTAAAATAAATCAATAAGCAGCGAGTTCTAAGGACTTATACCAAGTTCCACTCACTCACTCACTCCTTTAACTCTTCTTCTGTTCTTTCCTTCCTTTCCTTTCTATCGTATCGATGCTTGTATTCTCCTCTTCGTTGTATTCCTGGTTCAAGCGACACCTTGGAATGCGTTCTTATCGGTGTTCCCTTGCGACTACGCGATCAGTTTCTTTCGTTTCACGTGTTACATGTATGTTTTTCTCTTTCTTTCAATGTTTTTTATATTTATAAAAAAAAAGAAAGATTTGATCAGGGATAGGATTGGAACACAGGAAAGTCTGACCTCCAAGTAAATGCATACTTGTTCGAAAGGTTGAGACAAGACTGAACTAATCGATCGATAACAGATTAAACGTATCATTCGTTCAAGTATATCTACATGTATATATATATATGTGTGTGTGTGTGTGTACATAGTACTATTGTTAAGAGATTTGATTAACTCTGAACTCGTTTGGTTTTTTCTTCTAATAAGAAACACTCGTTTGAGGCGTATATCTCGAAAGAATCTCAACGCTTTAATGGGCATGCTATCGACGACGCAAAGAGGAGCATACTCCGTGTGACCTATTTTCTGAGAACAGATTAAATGCGATATCAGTTTATATAGCTAATATGCATACATAAGAGAGAGTATTCTTTCTCTCTCTCTCTCTCTCTCTCTCTCTCTCTCTCTTTCTATATATATATATTGACGTGTGTATATACTCGAGGAATTTTCACGGCTTTAAAGCGAGAAAGATGCGAAACACACGGGTGAAAGAGAAACGGAGAGAGTGAATAAAAAAAAAAAAGATTAAAAAAGGAGAGTAAACTCGTATTGAATCTCTGTCTCACTTTCTCTCTCTCTCTCTCTCTCTCTCTCTCTTTGTGAGTATGGCAAATCGAGAACGATTAATTTCCTTAACCGTCGCTATAAATTCGCTTCGTTCTCCGAGAACCGAAGAGAAAATGAACGAACGTACAAATGAAACGAACGAAACGAACGAAACGAACTTCGCGTCGTGTCCAGCTGAATAAAATGACTTATCAATGAAAAGAAGATAAAGAAAAAGTTAACCAGAGAGAGAGAGAGAGAGAGAGAGAGAAAGAGAGAAAGAGTTGAACTAACGTATATAGGAATTCTTTCGAAGTGACATAAATCAATATATACTTTTGAATAATAACGAAATCGTATGAAATAAAAGAACAAGCTTCGAGACGTGAATACATCGAAACAATTGAATTGTAATACAGCGCCATCTATTGAAAGAACCTTACAGAACCTAGATAACCTCTAAATAAAAATCTTTAAATTAGTAATAAAAAATAATAATAAAAAAAAAATCGCGATAAAAATTGTGCTATGTGCTAAATTGGAAAAAATCACGTGAAATAAAATTAATTTCATTAAGATAAGTTGAGTAGTTTCGAAATTATTAGTGGACAAACATATTGTTGCACTGAATTTGTATATATAGAATTTTATTAATTAAGTAAATAATATAGAATTAAATTATATATTTAATTTAATTAATTAATTAATTAATTATTTTTGTTTCATCGGTTTCACGTTCTTCCGTTTCACGTTCTTCCGTTTCACGATTTTCAAATCACCCTGATTCTAAAAAAGTTTTCACTTCAATAAAAAAATATGCATAGTATAGTTGGATAGTATGTGTGTGTATTTACTTAGTCGAATAATATCGTCTAGGGAATTTAAATTATGATTTATGAGAATGTTTCTGTTCGTACTCAAAGAATAATGTTACGTACGACCATTTGAAATTTTTATGTTTAATATTTTTTGCTTTCTTTCTTCGACAAATTTTAACAACGTTCCAACGATGAACTTAAAGTTACTGGACAAATAAAAGAGGGGAAAAAACGAAGATACGATAATTTTCGCAAAACTTATCCTTTACGTGCCAACTATCGTTAACAATTATATTATATATATATATGTCTCTTATCCTAGAAATTTTTTCTCTGAACATTCGCAAAAATTGAGAGGCTCACGTTTCGGCTTATCGCAACTGTGTGTCGAGTTGTTGCGTGACTCAAAGAGATACGCTGACACGAATCTACGAAAGTCCTCTATTTTCAAAAGAAAATCAAAGCAAGTTTTAAATAAATAAATACAAAATTTCAATTAAAAATAAAAGAATGAGTTAACCGATGATAAAATGTGTTCGTAAAAATAGTACGAGTTAGTTTCATACATACATACATATATACATACATAACTACATATCAAAGTACAAAATATATAAAATATAATATAATATAATATAATATAATATAATATATATATATATATGAGAAGACATATATGACTCTCATTGGAAGGTGACAAATACCTATAAATGCATTTTATAAAAGAGACTTTATTGCACATTGCCGAAGTCCAGGGTAGACGATGGGTTGGTTTCGAAGGGCCACCATGGGGGTAAGGGGATTGGAATCGACTCCTTCGGGGCCTCCTTAAAATCGGCCCAAGTACGTAGTTACTTTACGTGACTTGATCTACGACGGTATAGGAACGTAGTATGAGAGTCCTCGGCCTACAATACCCATACGAAGGTTGTAAATCTTAATTCTCTGTTCCAAACACACACATGTACATATACACATTTCACAAACACGAATCGTCTCCATAGAGTAGTTTTAAGACTTCGTCTTTTTCATGACCGGTGCCGCCACCATAATGCATATATAAGTTCCTATAAATGTATGGGTTGAGTACAAAGTGGGAAAGAGAAAAGAACAACGTGGCGAATAAAATGAACAAGAAAGAAAGAGATGGAAATATATTTCTCCTTCTAAAAGGTATTTCAAGGCGCGATGGGCGCACATTATCGACCTTCGAGATAGAAAGAGAGAAAGAGAGAAAGAACCCTTTTTCTTCCTTTTTTCTCGACATATTTTACCTTCGGCCGAAGGTGGATAACTCAAACAAATGGATAAACGCTCACTGCTGAACAAACCGGGTCCCGAGAAACAGGTTGAAGATGAATCATGTTTCTTTTACACTATCGTTTGCTTATACCTAAAACGACGAATTTTTTGAAGAAGATAATAGATCGACGAGAAGAGATCTTTCCGTTTAGAAATTATCATAATTTTATCATATTTTTCAATTTGAAATCACAGTTTGTCTTACTTATTTTCAAATGGTACTTTATCGGTTTCTTTTTTTATTTTTTATCAAATTTATGTAGAACGATAAAGTATATCTTTATTATTATTATTAGTTGATATTGTATATTTTATTCATATTTTACTTTATTTTTAATTTTTTTATTTCTCTTCATAATTATAATATTCTTGTGCTGGTGCGCGCGAGCACTTGCTGTTTGCATTTGCGTTTGTTAGTAAAAGGTTCATATATACATCGAGGTAACAGCAGCAGCAACAGTAGCAGCAGCTACAATCAACGAGGACAAAGTATCTACGTTCTATAAAGAGCAAGGAAAGCGTTCGCGTTCAAAGACTTTTCATGTTTATGGCACACGCGTGATTATAGTTCCGCATTTACGTAGCGATTATTCGCGTTCAAAGGCGCATATGCAAAGACCGAGGCAAAACGCAAAAAACCCACCCCCACGTTCAGTTTTACTACACTGCCATTGAACAACAAAATGACAACAACAAAAAATATATATATACATTAGGGTGGGTAAAAAAAAATCAATTATTTTTTTTTTTTACAAGTGCCACGGAAAAATGGGTTGCTAGACACCTTAAAAAAATTCTCACCAAATATGAACTCTTAATTTTAATAGGAAGATCCTCCGCATCGCAGTTTTTTATTTTTTTCTCAGTCCAATAGAATAAAATTCATACCTCATCATTAATTGATTGTACAGAAAAATATTGTTGAAGAATTTTGTAGGAAATTATCTGCTCTATAAAAATGGTGTCTTATGTTTTGGCGATTAAATTAAGCGTTCAGAAGATATTCAGAGACAGAAATTAGTACACATGAAAGTTTGATGATTCAAATGGTGAGGTTTACGGAAAAAATATGATACCTTTTTTGTAGAGCATTAAATTTCCTACAAAATTTTTCAACAATATTTTTCTGTACAATCAATTAATGATGAGGTATGAATTTTATTCTATTGGACTGAAAAAAAAAATAAAAAACTGCGATGCGGAGGATCTTCCTATTAAAATTAAGAGCTCATATTTGGTGAGAATTTTTTTAAGGTGTCTAGCAACCCATTTTTCTGTGGCACTTGTAAAAAAAAAATAATTGATTTTTTTGACCCACCCTAATATACATACTAGGGGTGCCTCGCCACGCGTTGCTGTGACTCACAAT
Organism: Polistes dominula; assembly: GCF_049000335.1. Lineage (NCBI taxonomy): Eukaryota > Metazoa > Arthropoda > Insecta > Hymenoptera > Vespidae > Polistes > Polistes dominula. The sequence continues at coordinate 7,021,140 of NW_028300899.1, forward strand.
CAGTCCGATACACACGTCTTTAAGTCAACGAATTACCTTTTACCGCCATCTGTTAGAATCTTATCGAACTAACAGAAATAATCATGACTCTTTGTTAATAAACAAATAATTCGCAATAAAATAATATTGTGATTATAAATTGAGATATAAACTATCCTATCTTTCAAGTTGAATGAAACTTTACACAGTGTTCAAAATTTTATTAAAATCGGTTCTGTAGTTTACGAATCTATTGCGGGCAAACAACGTAACACGTAATTTATATATATTAAGATAAGATAAATCTTTATTTTCACCACTACAGTCAAAACTTTTCTAATTGAAAATATTCAATGTTAAAGCTTGAATAGTACAAAAATTTTTTATAGTTCAATGTTTTACACTTATGTTAATTGTATGCATAATACTACATTGAATTTATGGAATAATTTTAACTTGTAAAAATTAAAAAAAAACAAACAATTTTAATAGCTTTCGTATAAAATTTACAGATCGAATAATTAAAATGTTGGTAATTCGTGTAACAAGGAAATATTTTGCAACGACTAATGATAAGACATACTTCGAATATAATCCAAGTTTACTATCTTTCTCTCTGTGCTTTATAATTGGCTTATCATTATGTTAATTACAACGAAGAGTACGACTTACGGATTACATTTGAAAACTAGAAGAGACGACTTTTGCAAGCTTTCAAAGTGGAAATACGAAAAACGTCCAAGATATTTCTCTCTCTCTTTCTCTCTCTCTCTTTCTCGATCGAAGACAAATTTAAATGCATATTGCTTGAATGTAACTTTGGTTATTCGTCAGAAATGAAAGCAGCGTATAATAAAACGTAATCAGTTTTGCAAAGATTCCCACGCGTTCGTAGCGTTCGTAGCGTTCGTGTCCATTATCTGTGTGCCTTATAATTGGTCAAAGAAAAATATATAATATATTTGAGTGTATACCAACGTTGTGGTTGTTTTCTATCCACTACTCATCTCTCTCTCTCTCTCTCTCTCTCTCTTTCTCTTTGTTTCTTCTCATCTCTATGTAAGTACAAATGACATATTACTCCTCTCACCTCGGGCTACGAGTCCAATCATTCTTCCTTTTGCCGAATCAGCTATCCGTCTTGCAAAACCCTACGCGCCCTGTCAACGATAATTTATAACGAAAAGGCTGCTGCAAATAACAGCATCCAATTACCGGTACGCGTCTCGTTTCAAACGTTCGAGTGTTAACGCGTCCATAAAGTATGCGAAGCCCTATAGGCTCCTCAACAAAACCGCTTCTGGTCACGTTAAGAATTACGACGACGAGAATAACAATCGACACTTCCCTCCTATGTCATCTATCCTATTCTCAGATCTATCCACTACTACTACTACTACTATTACTATTACTATTTTACTTGTCTCTTACGACAGCAAAGAAATACAAGAGAAAGAAAAATAATTAACGAAGAGAAGATAAAATAAGAAAGAAAAAAGAAAAGTACTTTTCCCATTTACAGTGTCCAATCATTGTATTAATAAATAATAATCAATAAATTGTTATTGGCAAAGTATACTTGTCAAATAGACATTATTCATCTTTACTGACAATTGTAAATAGTTATCAATTGATTTTCTTCATTTTAATTAAATGACTTTTGATATATTTCATCATTCTTTACTCCTTGCATTGTATATTTTATTACAAATGTCAGGATTGAAAATAAAGGATTTTTATTTTATAAAATTTTGTTTGCAAAAAAAAAAACTTGATCCGAACGAAATCACCTAGGTCCATTTTTCATCCGAATAACATCGACCCAACCAACCCAACGTCTGTCTACGATTTCTCATTTCACGACGAAACGATGTAATTCTTTTTTTCTTTTTTTTTTTTAAAGAGGGTGCCATGACTCAAGTAACTTTCAAGGTTACCAACCCGAACTTCTCAACAAAAAAATACTTTATGGATATTCGTCAAAATTATTAGCAATAAAAAAGAAGCTGACCATTGCAAAATTGATATCAATCCCTTCCCATTTTCTTCCCCTCTTTCGTTGCTTTATTTCCCGTGTTTTTTTTTCTTCCTTGAGCAATTAAAGATCAAATTTCTCACGAAAAAAGGTGCACCTGCCGTTGTTGCATTTGCTCAATCTATTTTCGAAACGATTGCGTCAGCCCTTCTCAAAGATTACTATTATTATTATTACTATACCGTAAAATGATTCTTATACGTCGTCTTTAAAGCGTTGTAATTCAACGAGGCGCTAAAGTTGATTCTAAATTCCAAAGAATTTCTAAGCGATTACGTTTCCAAATAAAAAGTAAGATTACACGTTTCCGAGTACGTAATCAATTACGAATAAATATTATATTATTTATCTTAAAATAAAATCTAAAATGATGTATACGATTTATAAATTACGTATATAAATGATTTATTATATTTATTTTATTTATATTTTATTAGGTCGAGTCATAAGTAACTTCCGATGCAGCTATGTAGAATCTATTTTTCGTATTTACCTATTATAAGTCACCGAAACAAACGAATTTTTGATATCATTGTATAGATGAGGATTCAGTTAGTCTTCTGTTAACTTTTTTATGCAGTCAATGCTACATTTAACCGTTTTTCTTAACTACTGAAATGGATAGTAAAAAGTGTATATTCGACATGTAATGCTTTAGAAATTGAAACAAGACAATAGCACTAAGGTGGCAACTGAAAAAATATGCAGCGTATACAGTGCAGGATTGATAACTGATAGGGCAGTCAGAAATTGGTTTGTAAAATTCCCTTCTGGAGATACGATCTTAAAAGATGAACCGAGTGCAGGACGTATTTCCGACTTTGACGAACCTTTTAAAGGTAATATTGGAACAAAATCTAATAGATACGTTCAACAATTGCAAAGAGTGCAAAAAAAGCTCCATGAAAGGTGACTTGCACTTATCAGTCACAGAAACGCCATTCTTTGTGTCGTAAAAAACGGAAGTTATTTATGACTCGACCTAATATTATATTTTATTTTAAAAGTATATTATTAATTTTCTTCAAATATGTTTAAATAAAGCATGCATACAATATTGTCATTATAGATGGTATTTAATGTCAGTTTAGTTAGTTAACTAGGCGACTTGTGCAAGGTGATTTTGCGCAGGTTTCAATTAGCTCGTTGATAAGCTCGTCGGAGATAAACTTGATCTATCTTTCTCACACACATATATACACACATTCACATACACATATTCACATTCTCATTTGAAACGATCGATTCCGAAACGAGTCAACGGAGGTAAAGTGATTTCTGTTCTCGCATATATCGGTTTGCTTGATAGAATAGTAGTTCGTTCATACATTTCTAACAACAACTCGTGTACGCTTCGATGAACGCTATTGTCGCGAATAATGGCCAACCCAATGATAACCAAGGCGATAGAAAGAAAGCATAAGATAAATTGGTTGACTACGGGTTCGTTAGTCGAGTGGTGTGTTACACTGTCAACCGATAGAAACTTTCAAAAGTCGTAACGTGAAATGTAAATTTTGTTATCGTTCAAAAACCCTCGTTTAATCTCATGTAGAACTTTCAATAATAAATATAATATAAATATCCAATAAATTGAGATTTTTTTTTGTTTTTTGATTAAACAATTATTTATTATCAGTCAATAAACTTTACTGAAGTTGTCTTGAAACTGGTCTCGTTTGAAATTATTTATAGAATGTTGCGTTACAACAAACAAAAACATATTTTATCAATAAAAAAAAACTGAATAATTGGACTTTTATCTGTAAAAAAAAAGTATGGGTGAAGGTTTAAAATTAATGATAGATTAAAAAATGAACTTAGGATGATTTTGAAAAGAAATATGAAGAAAAAAGAGAAAAGAAAAGAGTTGGTCGTTGAATAAATAGGTAGGAGACGACTTTGTGTAAGAGATGATTCGGCATATTCTTAGGGACTAGGTTTTCTAGCTAGCTATGAACAATTTTCAACGGGTCTCGAGATCGTTCGCATGAAAGGAGGAAGAGGTCGAGGAGGAGCATGATACGATGAATGCGATCATTGTGTGTTATTCTTTGTCGTTGCTTGGTGATATCGATACTCTCTTTCTCGCATGTCTTATCCCACAAATTGTAATAAAATAAATGTCAAGGAGGTCTCTTATAACATAAATATCATATAATATAATATATATTATATTATTTATTTTTACAGTAAACCTTACCAACGATAACAACAAAAAATTTAATAAAAATTCTCCAGTTAACTTCTTTTTATTTTTTCAATTATTTAAATCAATATTAAACTTTACAAAGTCGAGTAAAATTTGTTTAGAGAATAAAATATTAAAAATAATTAGAATTATTTGAGAAGGAAGCTGCTTACTAAGCTAACGATACTTTGAAAATTGTAAAGACCAGTTTCAATGCGTTTTCAAAAAAAAAAAGACAAGATATTATCCTAAAGTATAGAAAGAAAGAGATAGAATGAGGTGAATGGCGTAGAGAGAGAGAGAGAGAGAGAGAGAGAGAGAGAGAGAAAGAGAATGGCGCAGCAGTTACGGTAAACGGTCTTCCGTTTCCAATTTGATTTTATCTATTCCCAAGAGTTTTCGAAACACATCCGCGAGCTCGAAGTTAACTCGTTGTCAGGGACAGAGTTTGCGAACTGGGTCTCCAACATATTCTTGCCGCTCGTTCATGCAATTTCTCGCGAACGTAGTTTGCACCAAAAGAGGAACAGAGAGAGAGAGAGAGAGAGAGAGAAGAGGAAATAAAAGACAGATAGAGATAGATAGATAGACAAAGATAAAAGGGGGTTGAGAAAGAAAGAGAGAGAGTAGTATTGTTTCTAGCAGGTTTCCTACGTGGGAACGAAACACGTTTATCTTTCGACGCACGGCACCTAGGAGACATGCCTTCTCCTTTCTTCTTCTTCTTCTTCTCCTTTCTTCTTCTTCTTCTTCTTCTTCTTCTTCTTCTTCTTCTTCTTCTTCTTCTTCTTCTTCTTCTTCTTTTTCTTCTTCTTCTTCTTCTTCTTGCTAGTGAACGCTATGAATGAAACGTTAAGCCATCGCCTACCAACCTAAACTAGCAAGTTTAGCTCACTAGCTTAGCTTAGCTTAGCTTAGCTAGCTAGCTAGCTAGCAAGCTATCCCAACGATTCAACTATTTTCCTGCAACGTTTTACCGTAAGGCGAGTGTTTTCCGCACGTCGATCGTCCTCCTACACCACTCTCCAAAACTTTAGTTAATTAATTCGAGCGAAAGGATGCAGGTAGGATAGAGAGAGAGAAAGAGAGAGAGATAGAGAGAGAGAAAGAGAGAGAGATAGAGAGAGTAATAGCTCATTGTAAGAAGAAGCGAGATAAACATAGTATTCGATGTCGCACGCGTCCGTCAACAAAGAGCCAAGCAATTAATTAACCGAAGTGGCTCCGGCCACGACCGGAGCGCATTGTTGCGGTCCTCTGAGCCATTGTCCTTATACCAGGACGTTCCATCTTCCCTCAACTACCCCTCCTATCCTTCCCTTATTCATCCATCCATCCATCCATCGACTCAACCCTCCACCGTTTATATATTACTATACTAATACTAGCAAGTGTTATCGTATATTGAAAAATGGTCACCGAATGAACGGATTAAACTTTTGCTAGGGTCTATCCTACGGTTAATGAGATTTTAAAATATCACACTTGAGATATTATCAAAGGGTGTACTATATATATATATATATTTATATGTGAGCGTTTTCGTGTCTGAGAGGGAGAAGTTGAGAGGAAGGAAGCCTTGTAAATTTTGCTTGAAAACCACGAAATTAACCGCGATGAAATTTACAGGAACTAATTAGCTATACGTTATATTGTAAATAATTAAGAAGGATTTGGCAAGTTGCCAAAAGTTCCGTTTTCCATTTACTATTCGTATCCTTTGAATATTCTTATTTGAAATCTTAGGAAAAGGAATAATAATTCCAAGTGTGTTACGTGAAAGAATTTCTTCGCGAGATAATCGAAATGATCGGGACCTCGACAACACCGAGCGAATAGGAAAATATCAAGAAGCGATGGGATTGGTAGACGAAAGGGTGGAAAAGAACCTGGAAGATATTCTGAGCTATCATCATCCTCATCCTCGTCGTCGTCTAATATCGGAAGAAAGCTTCAGAAATGGCGCGTGCCTTCGAGTCTCTCGAAATGCTTTGAAATGACCCTTTTTTTCTATCTTTCTTTTCTCACCAATCGAAATGAAAGCTCGCTAATGTAAGCCAACGGCCTAGAACGAAACGAACGAAAAAACGAAACGAAACGAAACGAAACGAAACGAAACGAAACGAAACGTGAAAGTAGTGGAAGAAAAAGAAAAGAGTACCTGAGAGAGAGAGAGAGAGACGAAGGGAAAGAGAGAAGAGAAAAATGTAATTACAGAGGAGAATGATAATGAAGTTTACATTTTAATAACCCAGTCGCGCGTCGGCAGATGGCCCGAATGCGATATTAATACCGACATCACCATGGCCGCATTTACGGGCTGCCAACGTTCTAACGTAACGCCCTCGTTTTCTCCTATTCCCTGAGTAAATGTGGAGGGATGAAAAGATGTTCGTTTTTTTACATCCCTCTCCTACATACTAACTCACTCACTCACTTACTTACTTACTTACTTACTTGCATTACCCTTTACGATCATCATACGAAATGTTTACTTTGAAAAAGAAACTCTTTCCAGTCATGTATGCCAAGATGAACTACATGCAGTAATGTTTGCTAGATCGATTACTCAAAGGATTCCATTCGATTGTTTCTCAACTAATTGTCTTATCATCGATCGTTTATTCTATCTTATATTTCATGAAATTTCTCTCTCTCTCGAAAGAAAGAAAGAAAGAAAGAAAGAACAAAGAATCGGTTCAATGACTTTGAAACACCTTGCGAGCGGTTTTTTCTTTTTAACTTTGGAACATTTGGGACCGTAAGTTTTTGATCAGAGTGCTAAGTTAGCCGCAGGTGTTAACGCGAATAAAAATAAAAGAATAGGTCCGTTTTCTGTGACGGGATATTATTGCTTTGGGAGAAAAAGAATGTTACATATATATATATATATATATATACGTATATATGTATTCTGGGAGGCAGTAGTAATGCCTTTACGAAATGAAAGCAGCCTCCAGGGTAAATGCGACAACGACGACATGAATCTAATTTATAAGTTATGAGTCTGACCGAGCTTCATCTTCAGACAAGACGAAACGAGACGAGACGAGACCCTCCTATTCTCTTTCCCTTTTTCTCTTGATCTTCTTGTTCGTTCCTCACCAAACTCGGACTTTCAATTTGCTAGTCCGTGAGTCACGCGAGAAGACCATGCTTGTCTCCTCGAATGTTACCCGTGACTCCTTTCCTTCAGAAAAGGTTCTACTCTACTTTGACCTTTCTTCATTTTTATTTTATTATTATTTTTTTTTCTTTCTTCGAATGCTACGAAAAATAATGGATCAAACAATTGTACACGCTCCAAGATTCGAATGATCTGATCTTATTATTATTATTTAATAATAATCAAAGTTTTGTTATTGAAAGTGTTAAAAAGAAGTAAATCCTCCTATAATACATCAAATTTGTTATCATTCTTTTCTATCTTTATTTCATCAACTTATTATCCTACTCATTCGATCAAACTCCTTAAACGAATCCCAGAGTAATACTTAGGTCAAATTTTCCTGCTAATTATCGAATCCCAATGAAAGGTAGTAGGAAGAGAGAAAGAAAAAGAGAGAAAAAGAAGGAGAACCGATGGAATAAAAAAAAAGAAAAAGAAGAGAAAGAAGAAGAAGAAGAAGAGGAAAGCCCTAGTTGCAAAAGTAAATGGCTGACGGCAAGAAGTAAGCGCCCGGAATAATTAGAGAGCTCGCTGTAAAAGATACCGTTCATTAAGTCATTTTACACGGTTGTTCAACCTCCGCCCACTCTCTCTCTCTCCCTCTCTCTCTCACTCTCTTTTTCTCCCTTGCTTGCTAGCTTGCCAGGGAAGCTTGCCCTTAGCGGAGTGAACTAAGCAAACCTTCAACTTTCCTTTTACTAAAAACAAAAACGTTATACGAGAGATCGGTGAAATTCAATGATAAAAGAAAAAGGTAAAAGGTAAAGAAAGGTAAAAAAAAACAATATTGAGAAACATCGATTCCTAATCTTTCCATTTTCCCTTACTCCTCTTGCCCACCTCTCTTTCTCTTTTTTCTTTTCAATTTACATTGGGTCCCAATTCGAATCCATGTGAAATTTGTTTAGGATTCGTTAGATGATGGTGTTAATGAAGTACTATACCGTGTGTTAACCGAACTTTGTATCGAGATATGTGTTCTCCTGAAACACGACTGAAACCCTCGAATAATCCTCGATAAAATTTGAATAATCCAGTGTTCCCGATAACCGAATACCCCGGGGTTCGCGATACGCGTCGATAACACGCGCTTATTGCGCGTGCGCCTGAGCGAGAGAAAAAGGAAACGTAATCGAAGCCAGTGGAAATTGTGTGTCTGTTCGTGCGAGGATTTTCCTGCGGGTTTCTTTTATCTCTCACAAAGGTGTAGAGTAAAAGTACTCCCTATCTATCTATCTATCTATCTATCTATCTATCTATCTATCTATCTATCTATCTATCTATCTATCTATCTATCTATCTATCTATCTATCTATCTATCTATCTATCTATCTATCTATCTATCTATCTTTTTTCTTTTATCTTTCTCTGCAATGGTGGAATCGATCGAAAGTCGTTCTGGAAACGCTTCGTTTAACAACATTCAACTAAATAAATAAATAATTGATTAAACATTGAACTTTGTGATAATTATAATTAGAAAACTTATAAAATTATGTAACATCACTTCAAATAATAATTAATAACAATTATAATAAGTAAGCTAATATAAAATATTTGTTACATTTCAATTTGCCGTACTCAAAACTCATTCGTCATCTGAGAAATTAGTTCTACACGAAAGTGTTAAATGTATGTTACACTTAGGGAGGGGACTTGAAACGACAAAAAAAAAAATGAAAAGAAATATTTCGAAAGAAGTACAAAGCTAGAAATAAACTTATGTTATGAGGTTTTCGGATAAGAATCTAATGTTGGAGTATAGCCCATCGTTTGGGTAGAGAAAGTTTCTCAAGCGTAACGTGGGGGATACTAGGTATGTATCTTCTGGGCGTTACCACTTGCCAGTCTGCTAACAAACAGGATATTAATGGATTCTTCACCTCTCGAAAAAAAATGCATATTCAAATCGCTCTCTCTCTCTCTCTCTCTCTCTCTCTCTCTCTCTCTCTTTTCTCTTTCTCTTTCTCCAGGTTGATCCCCGAATAAACACACAGCGTCGACGACGTAATTGCACGTTGTCAATCTCTCTTTCTTTCTCTCTCTCTCTCTCTCTCTCTCTCTCTTTTACTTTCAACATACACCACAACGAAGAGGAGGAGGAGGAAGAGGAGGAGGAGGAGTTACTTAACATAGTTAAAACCGAGTGAAGTTCTTCGAACAGTTCGGATTCGGTAGTGACCACCAAGGGCCTTTTCGTTTGGCCGTTTGAAAAGACTCACACCATCGTTAATCTTTCCTCTTAACGCCTTAACTAACGTTACAGGGGGGCAGGGGCAGGGGGGAGAGGGGACAAGGAAAAAGAGATAGAAAAGGAAGAAGGGCAAAAGTTCGAAGCGAACGTTCGGCAATTTCGCGAAGTTGATAGCCATTATCATATTCCTCGCGTATCATATCGAATTTATGGCTAATAAAGGCCGATCGAATAACAGGCCCGACACAGGGACCCCTGAGGGCCGAATCGCAAAGAGCCAGAACCCCTCCTCGCGCTCTCTCTCTCTCTCTCTCTCTCTCTCTCTCTCTCTCTTTATCTTTCCTTCTTGAACACACGCACGAATCCAAGCTCATTCGCCACCAGCATCGACGTGACTCCGGAGTAGCCGGCTTTATAGTCATGGCAGTTGGCAGTAGTGGCAATTGATATGCGCACCATTGATATATGGGGGCATATTTCACGAGGTTGGCAGACCTGCGAGAGAGCTCTCGGGTTTGTTATCTCTCGTGTCTCTCTCTCTCTCTCTCTCTCTCTCTCTCTCTCTCTCTCTCTACCTTTGCGTGTTTGTGCTGTGAGTATGTGTGTGAACATGAATCCTCCTCCTTCCCTCTCTCTCTCTCTCTCTCTCTCTCTCTCTTTCACGTCTTCCTTCCCATGCACGGGGGACTTTATTTTGGCCCCATCCAAATCGACTACCAATATGCTCGATGAATTATGCTTGAACCTTTGTTAAGATCACTGACGTGTCTTTGATTGGAACGAGCGTATACCTTTTACCCCTCACAACTCCCTCCCGCTGTACCCAACGAGATACGACGAACCTTTGACCGGATACTTGCTGCTAACCACTCGTTCCTTCGATCGTATCCATCCGATGGATAAAATTTACTAACCGAGTGCTTCATACTTACATGCACGTATGCATTGCATGCATTCATGCATGCATGCAACGTGAGAAAAAAAAGAGAGTGATCCGGGCACGTCGAGTAGTGGACTCTCTGACGAATAAAACAATTGTGTCAATAATAAAATCTTATAAATAATTGTAAAATAATTCCAATTTGGAAATGAGAAATAGAGAAGTATCGTTGTTTCATTTTGATCGGTACTCAGTCGTCGTCCTCCTCCTCTTCCTCCTCCTCCTCTCGCAACGTTATGTATCTTTGTTGTAACCTTTGAAATACTTTGCTACAAAAGCGACTCGATGACTCGTCGTTGAATAAATTCATGAGTTACACACAATCGGCAATAAATTATACTCGGCAGTCGTTAAAGTCCGTTCCGTACGAACGGACGAAAGTTATTCATTGTCGCAAGATGAAAAATCACGTATAACCGCTCGTCAAACTAAGAGATCGACGCGTTGTAACACATTCATGTTGCAAATAATCATTTCAACAAAATTATCCAAACAAATGAATAATAAATATATGATAAATTAAATAAATGATTCTAAAAGTTGAAATAATAAAATAACATTTGAAATGCAATTATTTAATTCCAATGACGTGTGTGTTGGAAAAATAAATAATCAAGACGAAGTAAGTCATTGATCGATTCGAAATAATATACAAAAGAAATATAATGTAAGAATATTAAAATAAATAAAATTAAAGGGAAACAACACAGTAAAGAGTGTAAAATTGGCCGTCATTTTAATTCTAATGAAAAACATACAATATTTTACTGATATCAGGTTAATCGTATTTACCTATGTGAGACTCGTATTCGTGACGCATTCGTTAACTTCATTAACGAAGTAAAAGTAGTCACGTTTTTCCCAGAATGCTTATCGGCAGGTCCGACCTAATTATAATAGCCGTTTTTCTATGTGTGGTAAATGTAGATGAAAGTATATCATCGTATATACAAGGAAAAAGAAACGATAACGCGTTTCCGTAGAAAGAGACATCGATAAAATACATCGTTGCACGTGTGTGTGTGTCAGCTGGTCTGTCAGAGTGCACTCTATGTGCATTCTCGAGAAAGAAATACCGTCACGAGTTTGTGGAAGACCAATGAGCGTGTTCTTTTTAAAAGTAATGCTAAAAAAACCTTCGTTTATGTGGCACACGAAATGCCCTTTCAACACGCACCTAGTTTTGCTAGATCCTCGTATCCTTTTCTTAAGTTATTTTAACGAGCTAATTATGCGATTAAAAATGGAAAACAATAAACAAGATGATTCTAAGATAAACAAAGTAAGAAAAAAAAAATAATCGAATAATAAATTGGAATTTATTGATTGGAAAATCAATTGGAATAAATTTAATAAACATTTGGATTCTTGTGTTACAATTGTTCGAAAATCTGTAAAGAGAATGCAAGTACGTTTAAAATTTCATTCGAAGATTGGTTTCTCTTTTAGTTTCGTGCAAGGAAAAAGGAAAAATACTCGAAGGATTGAATTCAAAAGAGAGAGAAAAACAGAGATGTTTCCCGTTCGTGTATTAAACAAAAAAAAAAGAAAAAAAATTAGGAAGAAACCACAAGAGTGTTATAAAAAAAAACTAAAAATACAAGGACGACGACAACGAAGGGTAAAGGATAACAACGGTAGTATCACTCGCTAATGTATTCCCGTGTGATTCGTGTGTAAAACTTTTGAAATTCTAAAGTTTCCAAGAGAGAGAGAGAGAGAGAGAGTTCTAAAAAGATTTTCGATTCTACGAACAAAAATCGAATGCTCTTTACTTACATTGGTATATGCAACGTAGATTGTAAAAGAGGTGAAAGAGAGAGAGAGAGAGAGAGAGAGAGAGAGAGAGATGAAAACTTGAACTAAGGTAAGAAGAAAGATCGTACGTCATGTGCGGACAGTTTGATTAACAGAAGGGGAGGAAGAAAACGTAACTACTAAAAATAGATAGAAAGTTGACAAAAGTATTCAAAGTATAAAGCAAATTCTTCCTTTAACCGTAAAACATTCTTGACACGATTATTTCGAATATTTCATTTCGATTTTATAACTTTGCATTTTGACACAAGCAAAATCTTTATTCGTAATCAACTATTGAGATTGTTTAATTTGATGATATGTGATCATGGTAATCGGATAAAATAATATAAAAAAAAAAAAAAATACTACGCGACTCGTTTGCAAAGTTGGTTGTAGTAGTAGGATGTTTTATTTGTTTCCTAACGCGTAGCATAAAAACGAGAGCTATATGGTCGTTTTAGAAAAAAGACTTTGGATGAAACATCGAATATTTTTCGTATCACGTAGAAACTCTATAATGGAAGCTTCTCTCTTTTCTCGAGAATCACCTCACGTTTCAACACACACACACACACACACACACACACACACGTGTGTACGAGGAGGGGAGAAAAATATGTAAAGTGTAATATAGTATCGAGGATAGGAAGGTTTTTCTTAAAATCGAAATATGAATCGTTCGATTTGGATCTATCTATCCCAACTATCGAAGATCCAGTTCTATCTATTTGAATCTTTTTCACGATGATATAGAAGTTGAAAGAAACGAAAGAATCACTGCGAACATTGTTGGAATAAAAATGCTCACCTGAAGAAAAAAGAGAGCAGAAAAAAAGAAAAAATATATAAATATATTTATGGAAGATATTTTTTTGTTATTTCTGTTCGTCATTCAAAAAATGATTATAATCAAATTGTCGTAAATTAATACTCGTATACTTCTTCTTCGTGTTATTTAATGTAAGAGATTAACCAGTTGACTGTGGAATTTAGTTTCAAAAGATCACCACAGGGTGCGGAATTAAAAACAAGCAATGACGTGTATATACGGCGAACGCAGGACAAATGGTATTATTATACATTTTACGAAAAACGAGGAAGGATTACATTTTTATTCAAAGTCAAAAAAACTAACAATTCGTTTATGAATACGTTATTTTTACTAAAAGCTTGAAAATTGTGAAAAAATAATAAAATACATAAACTAAAAAAAATTGAAGATAGCAAGAATAAAGAAGAAAAAATAAGAAAATAGTTTACAAAATTTCAAGCTATGTATTTGTGATATGTTTTAAAGCAGGGTACTACGCAAAGTGCGACTTCACAGGTCGTACACCAAAACCTTGTTTCCTTGCGTTGTCCATTTGTTTGAGCAAACGGCACACATCTTATAAATAAAAATAAATATAAATAAATATAAATAAAAAACATAGAGGTCGTATTGGTAATATAAAGGGAACATACCACCAAATAATATTCTTATTACATTTTATTGAGATTTCGAGTTTTTATAGTGAATGGTAATTTTTTATTTTACAGGACGAGTATGCACGCCAAACGCACTTAACTGGTTAATAATTAAAATTTATATAAAAACTAAACGTATTACGAGAACCAATTAACCCGTAATTAACAAATAATTTGTGTAAGATATAATTGAAACTTCGAATAAAATATTTCAAATAAATAAGAATTATATTATATAACATTGAAAGAAAAAAAGAAGCAAAAAAAAGTGATTCGTGAGCACACAAAGATACATACGTATATACATATATATATGTATACTCATAATAAAAAGAAAAAGAAAAAGAGAAAAAAAAAGTATTAAAGAGAGTCGGAGAGAGAGAGAGAGAGAGAGAGAGAGAGAGAGAAAGAGAGGAGGGTCGGTCGATCAACCGAGCAACAATTTGTCGTGACGTGGGCGGGCGGCAATGGGATTCTTACATATCCCTCGGATGCTGCGTCGTCGAAGTCTTTGTAAAAGAAAAAGAAATAAAGAAGAGAAAGAGAAAGAAAGAGAGAGAGAGAAGCACGAGCCGCGTACCGATTTGTCTGGACCGCTCGCTCGTCGCATCGTAGAAAACGAAGTGGCTGTCCGTAGCTGGCTTTTCGCCATACGCCCACGCAGTTTCTCCTTCGAATCACTCCCTTTCTTCCCCCTCAACCCCCTTCGTCATTCTCTTTATCCTACTCAGACGCATAGAACAACGTCGCCACACTAATCCCACCGATACTAAAACTGCATCGTCGTCGTCGTCGTCGTCGTCGTCGTCGTCGTTGTCTCCTCTGTGTTCTCTTTTCTCTTACAAAAGGTTGGATTTAAAAAAATGAGAGAGAGGGGGGAGGGGGAACTAACGACTAATGGTGCACTAGAGAATTGACGTAGAAAAGTTAGGAAATCACGTTGTGATCGATATTTTACCTACCTTCAAAATTCCCAAGTTTCTAATTCTACGTCTTTGTGATTAACTTTTCGAATGTTTGTTCTAACTCATTCCAATCGTGACTTTTTGTATTACTCTTGTTTGATATTTCATAGTTTTGGTTTTAATATTAACGTTTAATTGATAACGTCTTATCCAAGGAAATAATTGATAATATGGTTCAATATAATATGATTTATATAGAATTGTAAATGTTAGAACAAACTCTTTCGATGAACAAACAATAACAGTGATATTTACGTAAAATGATAATAATTTATTAACGCATATGTGTGTATGTATTTTATGTAAACGTTATGCATTTATGTAGAATACTACGAATAGATAAGAAACGATCCGTCAGAGTTTTATCGCTTACGATAATACGCACGTGAAGCCTGATTTACGCTGAACGAAGTCGATTAATCGAAATAAATTAATGTGCGAAGAGAAGAACAACTGGCTGATAATTCTCAATATTATATATATGTATTATATATATATATATATATATATATATATATATATATATATATGATTGCATGTACATGTGTGTTTTACAGAATGGTGTCGTATGATGAAGTAAGAGCAACATCTCGGCTCGTTAATCCAGCATGGGATCAACTTTTGCAGAGAACAACTAAATCCTCCCGGTTAGCACTCTGAAAGCTCTTTTTACGTTCTCGCAGTAACACGGATTAAACGACACTAATTTATACGAGTGGGGACAAGAGGAAAGCTCGGAGAACGCATTCGCTAAACGCAATGAACTATGGCGAGCTAATCCATGAAGCTTACGAGAGTTCCACAAATTTTATGATCTTCGACGAACCCCATATCTCTCTCTCTCTCTCTCTCTCTCTCTTTACAATAGAAAAAAAAACCAATTATCCAATTTTTTTAGCAAGAGCAAGGTTGTGTAAGGGTTTTTATCGAAGTATTCTTTTAAGGTATAAGCCCGGTGTGAAAGCCTAAAATTTCGACGTTTTTTCATGAATTTTTTTTGGGCTTTCACACCGGGCTTATACCTTAATATCAAAAATTGATGATAAACAAAAATTGTATTTGCTGTAAATAAAAAAATAATATGTACAGCAATTAACAAACACCCATCTGTTTAAGAATTTTTAGTCGACATATGAATAATTGGAGATTAAGATAAAGTTTATTTTTATGATAACAATCAATAAACTTTTGGAGAAAAATATATATTTAAAATAAAAATCAATTAGTTGATTATTTATTGTAGGATTATTGGGTTCTTCTAAAAGAAAATTAACACAAAATATAATTTCAACCAGAACAAAGGTCCACACATATTAGGTATACGACTCGCTCTTTATATCGGCGACATCTATGACGTCATCCGATCTCCACAGCATGCAAGTTTATACGTGTTAAAATAAACTATGGTTTTCTAGATAAGAAAGAAGAGAACCAAAGAGATTGATTTTCGTTCTTGAATCTGAGTTATATATTCCAACGTTTATCAATAACGAGTTACACAAAATGATTTGAAATTGTTGGTCTCATTAAGTAGACATCGATGAATAGTTTAATGGTAAGTAACGAGTATAATTAAGCAAGAGGGTGAAAACGAGTCAGGTAAAACGTAATGTGGCGCCGCGTAATATAAGGTAGCGAGGAAGGGCGACCACTAAAAGGGAGGTGGTCCGAGTTCAAAGGAATACCACGGTTGGCGACGTCATGAAAGTCCGCATACTTCCCCCTGCGGAATGTCACAGGGTGTCTCGATGGTTTCGGCTTGCGGCACGCTACTAATACATACACATACACACACATACTTAGGACCCTCGTGAATTAGTCCCGTGAGTTAGTCCCCCATGAGTTAGTCCCTGGTGAGTTAGTCCGTAAGTTATTCCGTGAATTAGCTTGCTGCTTTCCTCTAAACGTCCACCACCACTGGCAACTGTGGCATTTGGTTTGTGTCTACTTTCAAACAGACGTTTCTACGTGCAAGGGTTAAAAGTCCACTCAGACGGTCACACATGTGACTTTGTTTCTAATAAAAAAAATATATAATATATTTTAGGTTGTATTTATTTGGTTCGATATTTGGTTAAATAAATGGGTCAGTATATATGAATATTTGGTAAAGTAGAAATAATAAACATCGTGAATATTGGAAATAAATGGTACGGTTTTGTACATATGGATACATGGTATATACTGATGTTTTATATTAATCGGTTGGATTACATACTGACCCAAACGAAAACAACGATAAAAAAAAAAAAAGAAAAAAAAGAAAGTAATATAATAATAATCTATTAAAATTAAAATATAAATTTTAATCTATGCGTTCGATTAATCTTTTCATCCTCTTGTATATACCTACATATATGCATTTTAGGTTTAATTTCATTCTTTGGAATGTCGTAATTATGCTTGTCCGGTTCCACGTGTAATTGCTTATCGAGCATCGTTAAACTCGAAGAATGAAATTATCGGAGATAGAGAGCGTCCTGGGAGTGGGTCCATTAAACCACCTCGGAAGGAAGCGAAGCGGACTCGAACGGAACTAATTGAACCGTCCTCGAACCGATTGCGAAGGGATTCACGGTGGTGTGTTAGGTATGATAGACATTTTACAATACTTTTCTAAAGATTCGTATTAATATATTTTTTGTTTTTTTCTTCTAAAGAAAATATTTCAATCGATTAAGTTTAGGGTCCCCGAAATATGGGTCAGTTGGTCGTACATATGCAGTATACAACACCAGAGTTCATTCTAGTAACGAAAGGATAAAGATGATTTTTAATATCGATTTAGAATAACGCGCGTGTTGCAACAATCTGATGGAAATAAATTAATGGAGTGCGCAGAACAAATACACTAGAAATAAATTGCAAAATATTTCCATTTTAATGGTTTCTCGTTTGACTATATTATTGTATATATGTATACAAGTGGTATTACGTTGATATATACTAGCCCTCAAAATCCCAGAGCCCTTTCGACGGCAACCATAAAACGCCCAAAATAGCCTTACTCATGAAAATTTTATAACATTGCGAACAAACGATCTTTTTCGAATTGTATAACCGTATAATGCGAACATAAAACGATAAACATTGAAAACGAGGATAACATCGAAGCTGACCAGTTCTCTCTCTCTCTCTCTCTCTCTCTCTCTCTCTTAATATATAAAATTGGTTTCTTAATTGAATAAGCAGAAACGTTAAAATCTTCTTTTCATTTGCTACAAAATCGTATCGTAAGAGAAATTAACGAGAGAAACGTTGAACGTTGATTTTATACGATAATCGATAATAAGAGAAGATCTTGGCAACGAAAGCACCCGTTCTCTTTCTCTCTCTTTCTCATTCTCACCAATCTTTCTCCCAATGCCAATACAAGAAGAAAATAAAATAAAAAGGAGAATACGAGAAGAATTCTCGCAGCCTCGCGTCTCCACTGAGAAAAGTGCACTTTTCCGTCGAACACCAAAGCTGCATTATTCTCTCATGTATCATGGTGTGTGTGTGTGTCTTATGCGTCTTCAAACGAATCCATCCTGTGGATCTCGCGTACCGAACCTCGAGAAAAAAAATACCTTCAAAGGTAGGAAAAAGAAAAAAAAAAGGTAAAACAGACGGAACAATGCAAATAAGCCAATTACGTCAATCCTGAGAAATATCGTGGATAGAAGGAGATGGGGAGAGAGATGGGGTGGGGAGGGAAGGTATGTAAGTAAGTACGTGATGCGAAAGAAGAGAAAAGAAAGAGATAAAAGATAAAGGTATAGTAAAGACAAAAAGGAAGAGTTAGGCCCATCTTAACTATATCTGTATAAGTGTGTATAAATGTATTTTAGTTATATATCGAAGTATAGTGAATGCGTTCGTGCATTCGTTCGCTCGTGCATGAGCGGCTGCATTAGGTAATGATATCGGCATTATGGTTGTAAGAGAGAGAGAGAGAGAGAGAGAGAAAGAGACGGAGAGAGAGAATGAAAGGAAACGAAATGATGACGAACCGACCGGACCATGGATCGAGGCCCGTCGGGGCCTCATCGAAGGAGGGACCACAGGGTAATTATACAAGCAAACAAGGGGCGGTCCCAGGAAGATTATAGGGTTCAGTTTCTCTTTCTTTCTCTCTCTCTCGATTTTTTCTTCTTTTTTATTTATTTCTTTCTTTCTTTCTGTCTCGAAGTGAGCCGAGTTCTCCTCGCCGCCACCCCTTCGATCGGCTCCCTCCCTTCTCGTCAGCCCGTGTTTTCTCGTAATTACAGGGCCAAACTGCTGCTCCTTCCTACCCCCCTGCCTGCCTTCTTGTCTGCCTGCCTACCTGCCGGCCACCCACCCCTCTTTCCTTCTTTCGTATCTTATTTGTATTTTTCTATAATCTTACCCTATCACCCCAATAGTCTACGAAGTGTAATTTAAATTTTTTTTTTTTTTAGTAAAAAAAAGAAACAAGCTGCTGATATTTATTCTCAGAGTAAAAGGGGGAGTTCGGACTAGTCGATTAATTAGAAATATTAATAGACCTTTCGCAAAAATTGGCAAGTTAGTTTGAGCCACAGTATCTTCTATACTCGTAAAATTGTTAAAAGAAAAAAGAAAGAAAGTAACTAGTCAGTTCGCGTAGCATAGCTGTTGGAGAACCACCCAGCAGGATAGCGATATTTTCGAATGACAAAGTGCCAGCACGGTATTTACGAGGAAGAAGCGTGCTGCGATTATGAAAACCGGATTGGTCGAAACGACAAACTTGCCACTCGTTGCTACAGCTTGCGGTAATTGCTTTTAAATTGGCAACTAAATTTACACAGTTTGTCTGAAACCTTTTGCGAACGGTAGTCCTTGTCGTAGTCTCTTTTTACGAAAGAGAGAATTAAAAAAAAAAGAAGGTAAATGTGAAAATTCGTTGGTTGGATCGTGGCGGGTAGGTCCTTGCCTCGAGTGTCGTAACTCTGAAAAGGACATTTTTCTTTAGTTTTTTTTTGCGGGACGTTTGAAAGTTAGAAATATTCTATTTAAAAATACTCGATCATTTCTTTTTTTTCTTACTATCTCTCTCTCTCTGTGCAAATCGTTTTAAAAGAGCAACCGCTCTTCTTCTTTTTTTCGAGTATTTTCCTTTGAAAGAAAAGAAGTGCGGGATTAGAGAGAAAAAAAGGAACTAAAACGATGGTTAACATGAATTTAAAGCTTTGCCAGTTATAATTGAGAGGGCAGATTCGAATAGCTTCTTTTACCCCTAGAAAAAGAGAGAGAGAGAGAGAATATTCAGTTCGAAGCAACTTACGATGAATGCTTCCTTACCATCGGTAACTTATTATTCCAAGTATGGGATCCAACGAGTACGACTTATAAAAGGCCAACCATTTTCCTGAAGAAGATCTCTCTCTCTCTTTCGCTCTATCTCTACGTACCTGCCTAATAGCTTCCTGACCTTTACCGATCGTGATTGACGTCTAGATTTGAAGTTGAATCGAATAGAGTTGAAGTTGAACCCCCATATCGATCACTGCCCCCAGTTTATCTGCCCGGATAAAACCATTACCATGATTACCGATTATTATACCCAGATCAGAACGTTTTGAATTAACTATTTTCTTTTTTATTTCTTATTATTTGATTATTGATCACTCTACCGGAAATCCGATTACAAATTTCCAAATGATACACCTACATACATACGTGTTTTGTAATATTCGTTTTATCCACGGAATAATTTTGTTACGAAACTTTCTGCTAAACGTTTTATTTGATAATTACTAAACTTTGCGATGATTTTCTATGCTAATTGATCTAAAAAAATACTTCTTTAATTAATTATCCATCCCTCGTTGTAATAACGATTTTCAAATAACATTCCAATTTGTTAGAAGGATTCGCGTATACATCAACTAAAAATTCGGTATTTGTTTTCGATTAAATTGAAACGAACGCAGAATTGTTCATCAAATTATTTTTTTTTTAAATCATCATATTCGATTGGAATATGACAACATCGATAAATCTTACGTGAATCGTGGGTTTAAATTTAAGAGCAACGAAATAAGAAAAACGTACGGGAATAGGAAGAGTTCGACATAGGGAGAGGGAGCGGAAGGGTTGTAGGAAAAAGGTGGGTGGTAGAAGTTTGGAGCAAACGAAATCCACGTCATCCTGTCCGAAGTCTCGAAGCTTTTCTGTCGGGACTTTCACGTCGCTCACTCGGCGTACTCGAGTTCGACCTAGTTTAATTCTCGAATAAGGGTCGCTTCTTCCAACACCCCTCTCTTTCAACCCTTCAGCAACCTTTGAGAAAAGCCAAACGCGCCGGTCACGAAAGCCAACGACGTGATCTGAATACTTAACGTTTTCTCCTAAAACCAAAATGTATTTTAAAAAGAACGCGTCAATATTCGATTGCGTAAAAACGCATATGTGCGTGTGTTTGTATTTACAGGTGCACACCATTCGTGTTTATATCTCGTAATTGATCAAATTTGTCTATGATAATTATGTTTTTTTTTATTATTTTGTAGTCGATTGGTACTACTTACTTAAATAAAATGGAATTTAATTTGGGACCGTAATTGTGTTTTTGTTAAGTTGAAATGAAAATAGTAGCAAGAGTGCAGAATGTTAATAAAAAATGTATTGTTTGTCGTTGAATTAAATATTGATGATACAGTGACTATTTTAGATTGGAATTGTTAATGTAAATGACTGACTGATACGTTACAAAAGAGATAAAACTAGGTTTTCTTTTGGTTGTCCAAAAATTTCCCTATTTGGTAATTTATATTCGACTCGACCCAGTCTCGCATGATTTATTCCACTTGTGACCCCGGCAAAAGCTTCTGCTGATGTTGCTGCTTCTGGTGTTACTCTCTCTCACAGTGCGATAACTATCCCGGACACCTTGCATGCTAAATCATAGCAAATATTTACGAATATATGATAATCGACTAATCCGATTAAATTTAACGCCGGTTAACGATTTTGCACGGACATCAAAATTGTCGTCGTTAGTTCGATCCCGTTTCTCATAATTCTTAACGCACATACATACATACATTCACACACACACACACACATACACGTGTAGTACTCAACCATTTTTGTCGATGAATTATTATAGCATTCAAAAATGAAATTAATAAGGTTCAAGAATTTTCCTGGTAATCGAATAATAAAATAAAAAAAAAACGGACGTTTCGAAGAAACGATTAGCACCGATTAATAATAAATTCGTTCTCCATTTTTTCTTTCTTTTTTTTTTTTTGTTTTCCTAGCCACGCGAACGACGAGGGCAAGTTTTTTTTCCAGTGGAAACTCTTTGCGGATCCTTCATATCTCGCTGTTAAACAAATTGAATTATTCAACAAATCAATCATCCGTTTGCCACGTATCCACCAGGGGGAATATTATGTTTTCGGCATGAATATTCATACAACTCGGATTTACGCACTAAATATGGATACATTTGAGATATTAATATTTCACGAAACTACCGAAAACGATCAAATAAATGTTTCTTTGCTTATTTCTATTATTTTTCATAGAACAAGAACCAAAATAAAAAATCAATTATTTGATTTGCAATATCATTCAACACGATACGTGTATGTACGATTAATAATTAAAAATATAAATGAAATTGTTAAAAAAAAGATAGACAGTAATCCACAATTTCTTCTATTTAGGAATAGAATAAACTAGGGTTTAAGAATTAAATAAACGCGCCCAAAGATGTAATAGCAATATGGCTAATAGGTAAAAACAATAGAGAAATACGAAGCGTATCCCGGATAGAACAGTCGATAAGCACGGACGTATAAAGAGAAATATCATAATTGAATATTGCTAACACATTGACAGCCGGCCCCGCGAAAACGCGGCTTTCTGAGACTGTCGCTTGAACGCCGGCCCCGCGAAAACACGGGTTTCTGAGTTTGTCGCTTGAGTAGCTGCCCCACGATGATGTGGATTTTTTTTTGCTGGTATGAGTGTCATATACATCGATTTGTATTTACTTGCCATGGTTACGCCGATCTTCATTTGTTATACCATTAAGTGACCGATACGTTGCTGGCGCTCAGGCTTTTTAACCCTTTGACTGCTAAAGGCGTATATATGCGCTCTCACAAATCCATCAATATACTCGAAAAGCGTATAAATACGTTTCACAAATCCATCAATATACTCGAAAGGCGTAAATATACGTCCTCTGCATTTTTTTACTATCACATCTTTATTGCGGTTTTACAGATTAATTTTACATGGAATTTATTGATATGTAACGTAGCAACTAAATTACTTTAAAAAAATTTTTTTAAATTCACACTTTTATTATATTTGCCATTATTATCTGTTTTGGTTAGCTGTCAATAGAAAAACAGTCGCAGCGACTGACATGCGAAAATCGCGCCATCTATATTAATGGATTAGTTCGAGAGCGCGCCGCAGTCAAAGGGTTAAATGTCTCTTAGGTCGCCGGCTGGCAATGTGTTAAAGTATACTATTTTATATCAATTATAAGGTTTAATAAAAGTAGAATTGTAACGTTGTTGCAAATTAATCCTAATATATATAATTTACGTGTCACGTTGTTTGTCCGCAATGGACTTCTAAACTACTAAACCGATTTTAATAAAATTTTGCACACTTTGGGTAGTTTCATCCAACTTGAAAGATAGGTTAGTTTATATCCCAATTTATAATCGCAATATTATTTTATTGCGAATTATTTGTTTATTAACAAAGAGTCATGATTATCTCTGTTAGTTCGATAAGATTCTAACAGATGGCGGTAATAAGGTAATTCGTTGACTTAAAGATGTGTGCATCGGACTGATTGTGAACCACAGCAACGCGTGGCGGGGCACCCCTAGTATAATATAAAACCTGCCGAACCCGCTGCATATTTTTCTCAATACAAAGAGAAAATTTAACAGAAATAAAATAGAAATAATTAAAGTAAGTGTCGTTGGAATGCACGCTCGTTAAGACGCGTTACCAAAAATGTCGACGTATAATAAACATTTGTCAAGTTTGTTTGAAATCTTCCGTTTGGCAAGTTCCCTTGGCAAGCAACCATTACTACTACCATTGCTATACCAGTACAACTACTAACTATTACTACTGCAAAAATAAGAAAGATAACGATAAGGCGAACGTTTACCCCCGACACTTCATGCACCAATAATTTATGGTCCTCTCTTGGTTTTGAGTGCAACGCGATAGTTTCACCTACACGTTTTACACGATGCACATATACTTAACGTTAACGTTGTCGGAGGTATTGGAACGAACCCAATAAGAAAATTCTTAAAATACAAAAGCTTACCCTTTTCCTTTCCCTTCTTTTCTTATATAGCGAACAAGAACGAGGGGTAGGGGGTGGCTTTAAAAGTAAAATACGACGATTCTTCCATGGTGAATACTTTTCTCCTTTCTTTTCTTCTTAAAATTCTGCGAGTTTTCTTTTTGAAAGAACAACGATATGTACAAAAATTTCATCTTTTTTAAAAAGGGATCATTGATGTAAACTTTAATCTCGATAGTTGACGCTCGATTAATTTTCTTTTCCATTTCTTTCTTTCTCTCTGTGTGTGTTTTTTCTCTTTGTCACGTGATATCGATGTTGACACCGTTAGGATTGAAAGCCGGCCAAATTGTGTGGTACCTTCGTAGTTTCGTATTTCATTTATACACCGAATATAGATTCCTCTTTCGAGAATGTACACCAGCTGTTTGTATCATTCACTTTAACTGACGCAAATATTTAGGTAAACTAACCAACGTACGAGAATCAACTATACGAAAGAGAGTAACGCGTGCAACAGTTCAAAGATAAATTTACAATGGTACCTTTTTTTTCATAAAGATGGGCATTGGGGTCAATCGAAATTTGATTTCTAATTTTGAGATTACAAAAGTGAGTTTAGAAAAATATTTCGTATGATATTGTCAATGCGTTTCATTCGAATATCGTATGATCAATAAAAAATAGTTTCAAAGGATTCTAGGGGAAAAAAAAGAACAAATCGATAAGAAAGTTTTGAAAATCCCAAGAGTCAAGTAGAAAAAGAAAAGAAAGAAAAGAAAGAAAGAAAGGGAGGAGAAAAGAGTTCGACGAACGATACTCGAGGAAAATTTACGACTACCCATCATCGATAATCGGCTGCTCGGCAAACGTTTCTCGAGCACTTTCGAAAGATGAAACCGCATAATGCGATTACCAATCTCACGGATTATTCCTCTTATTCACGGAACAATAAAATGGACGATAAGGGACGAATCTTTCCTCGTCCAAATCTTTCTCTCTCTCTCTCTCTCACTCTCTCTTACTCAATTTGATAAGATAAATGATAAAAAAAAATAAACGAATTAACTGGCATACAGGTGAAACGAGTCAATAAATTTATGTACAAGTGACAGACTATTTTTTCTTCTACCAAAAAAATAAGACAAAAAAATTCATGGAGAATTTTACGATCGAGTAAGAATATAAAAGAAGTGAAAAATAAAAAATAAAAATAAAAAAAAAGATGAAAGAATGATGGAATTTTCGAATGGAATTTTTCGGGACACACGCATGAGACGAGACGTCATTCGATTTTAGACACCGTGCACGGTAATGGTGATGGTGGTGGTGGTGGTAGTCGTGAGTCGGGGTAGGGAGAAGGACCGGTGAATTGCCGAATTACAAGTCTCTCATTTGAATAAACATAGTCAACAACAGGAATGGAAGAAACGAGAGAGGAAACAAAAAAGAGAAAGTATCGGCGGCTCGTTTCTTTTGTTTCCATCTCTTTCTATCGAAAGGTAAATAAGTTTTGAAAAGAAATAAAAAATGACACGGTGTCCCATACCTTGACAAGCTGAGGGAATAAGAAGAAGAAGAGGAGGCGTTTAGACGTTGCTGAAACGGTTCAAAGTGGTATAAATAAAAGGAAGTTATGGTTGCGAGCAACGATGGGGCGGACACCGGTGCGACTACAATTTACTTGCACGAAAGTACCTACGTGTTTATATTTGTGTGTGTGTGTGTGTGTGTGTTGGGAGGAGGGTTAATGTTTAAGTCGTGGGTGGACGATCGTTTTGTCTCTATGGTATCGCTTTCCGTTTCTTGCATCCTCCTCATCTTCCTCCTCCTTCTCTTCCTGTATTCCCCTTCCTTCTTTCTTCTTCGACTCGTTGAAAGGAGGCGTGAATTTGAAATTCCCGTTGCTTTCGAGACAAGAACACCATATATATGTATATGCACCTAAAATCTACCTTTATATTATATATATATAAACTTTGAAATTGTTTAGAAACATGTCTCCCGTTTTCTATAAAATTTGTTTCACTTGTAAACGTACTAATATTATCCTTATTTTACGAGAGAGACAAAGAAACTATTGAAGAATAACCGGAAACGATTGAACATCATCTCTCTTTCTCTTTCTCTTTCTCACTGACATTTTCTCTTCTAACAATTTCAAGTTCCCGAAGACGGTTTCAAAAGGTTGTAGGGTGGGTGGGAGGTGAAATAAGAAAAGAATTGGCATCGTACTAATTTTCGCTTAGACTTGGATGGAACACCATACTCATCGAGTGGAAGCTTTCTTCGCGTTTGGAATTCCTACGGTTCGATAGCCGGAATTCCTTTCTTTCTCTCAGTCTCTCTCTCACTCTCTCTGACTCTTAGCGATTTCTCTCTCGGCAGCAAGCGCGAGAAGAGATCACGCTTCGAATTTTACGACGTTACGGGGCCCACAGAAAAGCATTTATTATTTGCGGTTTTAGAGTCGATCCTCGTTATCCTCGTTACCGAGGATGCAGCCCTCGGTCGTCAGTCGAACCAACGAAACGGAGAAAGAGAAAGAGAAAGAGAAAGAGAGAGAGAGAGAGAGAAAGAAAGTTGGTTAGATAAAAAGAAAAAGAAGAAGAAGATGATGATGATGAAAAAGGGAAACAAAAGGGTGTGAGAGAGATAGGAAATAAGATGAGAAAAAGATGGAACGAATGAAAGGGTGAGTGAGAGAGTGAAAGAGAGTAAGACTCTTCTCGTACCTGAGAGGGAATCGCAGCCGAGAAAGAGACGAACAAGACGTGGATAGAAAAAGAAAGGAAAAAGTTGAATGAGGGAGAGAGAGAAAGAGAAGAAGAATAAGAATAAGAAGAAGAAGAAGAAGAAGATAGGCACTGGCGGCAGAGTAATAACGGAGTACTCGGCATGATTATAGAGCACGGCACAGCCGGTACGTTGCTTAAATCAACAGAGAACAGAGCCGGAGGTTTCACCTGCCGAATCAATTTTTACCTCGTTTCGAGTTCCCTTTACTCCTCCCCTCGACACCGCGTATCAAACCTTCTCTTTCATCTGTCTCTCTTTCGACATGATAATACTCGACCGAATCCTCTACCGTGATCGGTTTTCCCGGACTGTTTTTCCCGTAGACCTCCGAACGAAAACCGACGTGAGGATGATCATCTTTCTCTTATTCGTTTTTCTTGGAAAAAAAAAATCAGAATTTGTTTTTTATTTTGCAATGTCACGAGCGTCAGGGACTTACTGACCCTGGCTAATGTTTTTATTTAAAAAAAAAATACAAAAATGAATTTTAACACTTTGCATTCCGTTGTCGCCGTTGCGGGTAGGAAAATATACATTGTAAATATTTATGGAGTAGGTGATATCTCACGGTCAAAATTGACCCAGAGTTACTGACACGTCGTGTTCAAAATTAAGGGTTAAAATATAATCCGAATGGAAATAGGCTAACTCTGGTAGGATTTAGTATTTGCAACAATGAGCTTTCGAGTTCCTAATACCAATTAATAGTAATAATAATAACCCGATTGCAATTGCAAGAGAGATTTTTTAATGTCGTTAACATTAGATGCAAAGGAAATTGGATTAATCGAAACGTTGTCATTTTAGATGTGGGGGGGAAGGCAAATGTTAAGAGGCCGCAACCACGAACCCGTGTGTATTGTGCCGTATAAACATCAATGATAATTTCATTAAGCTTTTCGAATTTCGATATCCGTGATAATGTAACTGTGGTGAGAAAGTAAATCACGCGTAACCTACATATGTACTAAATACATGCATTTAACAAACGGTGTTTGCTTTAGCACACCAACCCATTGTCATCGTCGTCGTGTCCCAGATTCGAATCGTTTCATCCGCTAATTATCTCACCCCATTATTATTCACTATCGATGATAGCCACGTGCCACTCGTAGGTACTTTCCAAAATAAATGATAATATATATTTTAATAATTAAAAGTATCGAACGTTCAACGTTTAACGATAATCAATCAAAATATAAACAAGTACGAAAAAGTCTTTTAACCAGTTAAGTGTGGCGATCTGTGCGCAGAGTAGTGCGCTCCGGTGTGTGTCGCGATAATCAAGCGATGACGGATATAGTTGTCAAACAAAGAGTAAGTGGCGCTTTTAAAATATTGGATAGTCAAAAAGACGATCTTTATTTTAGAAAATGAACAATTTTGTTAGTAACGAACACACACAGTTTCTTAATATGAACATATATTTATACATAATAAATGGGAAAATTAGAGAAAAAATCGAATATTTATAGAAGTTAAAAATTTATTCTTGACTTTTTTTTTGACCTGTAAACATTTTAAACATATTAAACAATTTGCGAATATAATTTAGTTTTTGCTACCAAAATTACAATTTAAACATCAAATTGTAACAAACTTTTACGCATGACGGAAATAGTCGTCAAACACGTTTAACTGGTTAAAAACTGGTCATTTGATTTTTTTTCATTTGAATAAAACAAAAAACAAAAAAAATAAAAAAACAAGATGTCGATAGAGATAAAGAATTCTAACGGAGATATTTGTTGTCTTCGTAAAAAAGAAAGGTAGCCGAACACACCTAGTGACGAGTAAAGCAAATCGAGTTAGATTGTCTTCGCGAAGGACCATGAAAGATTCTCTTTTCGATGCTGAAAATAATGTCGAACGTCTGTACAGCAGACTATTTCTCTATTTTCTTCTCTACTACTTTCTTTCTTTACCTTTATATTTCTTTCTTTTTATCTCTTCCAGCTCGTCACGCGCGAAGGCGTCGATAAAAATCGACGTACCGATCGAGAAAGTACGCGATGCGAGAACGTGTCCTTATCTAAAAGGAGACTGAAAGACAACGAAATGGAGAAAAGAGAAGAAGAAAAAAGACAAAATGGAGAGAGAAAGGGGGCAAAAAAAAAGAAAATAAAAAGAAGAAGAAGGAAGACGTGCTCGAATCGTCTTGGCTCAACATTACCGATTTAAACGCATCTCTCTTTCTCTATCTCTCATTTTATTTCTTTCCCTTTCTTTTTTTCTTTTTTTGGTCCCTTTTTCTGAAAAGCTATTCGCAACATTATCCGGAAGCTTCGTATGTTCCTCGACCATTTCCAAGTTCGCGAAAGCGCTACATTATTCAGGATTTTATCGTAGAAAATTTTCCATTCTTTCTATCTTTGTCAAAACTACGATGAAATGACGAGAACAAATCGATAAAGATCTTTCTCTCTTTATCTCTCTCTCTTTCTTTCTCTTTTCTCTATTTCTTGTTGATTTTATTTTCTTCTATTCGACAAAGATGCAACTAGACAACGCGCGCGGTCAGGTTTATAGAAGAAATATCGAACCAGTCTTGGTACCGGATGATATCAAGGACTTTACAAGGAAAAAAAAAACACCAACAAAACGAAACTTGTGTCTGTATATATATATACAGACACATATATATGTACAGATATATAATATATATATATATATATATATATATATATATATATATATATATATATATATATATATATATATATATGTATGTGTGTGTACGTTTCTTCTACTTGTACTTCTCTCTCTCTCTCTCATTTCCTACGAAGCGTGAATTTCACCTATTCTCTGTTTACGTTAGCGTGCTTCCTCCTCCTTCTCCCCCTCCTCAACCTTTCTGGATAGAAACGAAACAAGACAGGGGACTCTTTCTTCTCCTTTCATCCTTAACACTTTTCTTTCTTTCCTTTTTTCCTTTGCGAAAATATTCTCTCACAGGCCAATCTCGTTTTGCGTATCGATAGTCAAAGGCACTCTTCCCTTTATTTTCTTCATTTTTTTTTCTCTTCTTCGAGAAAATTTCATGCGAGATAGAGAACGTTCTTCGATTACAATCTTCCCCGTTCCTCCCCATCCCCTTCTTCTTCTTCTTCTTGCTCTTCATCCTCATCTTCCTTTCCATTTTATGCAGTAAGATACAGTACTTTTACTACTTTGTAAAACGAATCACGAATCTAACGAATAAATTGATAATTATCGCCAAAAGGATTGTTAGAAAGTAAGGAAGGAAGAAAGGATGGAAGGATGGAAGGAAGGAAGGAACAAACGATCTAACCGTTGCTAGGAGATTCGTTAAGAAGGTTTGCTTATCGGTAAGTAAAGTCGAAGTCATAATTTAGTTTCTGTTATGAGTCTCAACATTCCCGATGCACTCGCTTCCGGGATTAGAACTTTCCTCGAACAAACATCGGGTTACCTTGTTCAAATGAAATCACCGACGCGAATGCAGCTGGATGAACGTGAACGTGAACGCGAGTGAACTCGATTTCTAATAAGTGGCTAAGCAGGAACCTATGTATGTGTGTATAGGTGTGTGTGCGTGTTTGTACATATAGAAATATATAGTGCACCGGAATCGATTATGTTGGAACACAGGTTAACTCTCTCATGCCTAACATTTGAAATCAAACAAAAAAATTTACGAATAGAGTTTGAAGCATAAAAGATCAAATAAACATGAGCCTATTTGAGTTTTAATTTATTATTAGAATCATCTCTCTCTCTGTTAGTACTTGAAAGAAAATATATTAATAAAAAAAAAATCAAATAGAAAAGGGCATGTGAGGATAAAGCAGTAAAATAGCGCTGTTCCCATATGTGTCAGCTTAAAATCACGTCAAGTTTTTTTTTACACCAGTAATAAGATGTAGCCGAGGTGTTACACCATATGCTTCGTTTCAAGTACGCACCCTGTTTACCAAGAAAGAGAAAGAGAGAGAGAGAATTATGGACCGTTATTAAACCGGAATCTTCTTCTAGCATCTTAACGATGTCATTAACACCGATTGCAATACGGGTAACATATTTATATCCAAAGATCCCATAAGAAAAAAAATACCGATATGTAAAATAATTTTCATTTTTAATCAAATATTTCATTTTATTAATTGTTCGTATCAGTTTGGGAAGACTGTGTAAACTGTGTTTAATTAATTCGAAAATTTCTGTATTGAAAAATGAATAGTTTCGTTCTGGGTTACATGAGCAAATACAAAAATTTCTGTAGAAAGAATAAAATTGATAAGAATAAAAAAACCATAATCATATTCTCATATTCGTTGAAATAATTCAACACGATTCTCCTGAGAAACTAGGAAACCAAATATCATGACACTCGATCATTAATAACATATTAACGCGTTAATACAAAATTGTGATACGACACACGATAACAAAAAGAAGGTGATAGGAATGGCGGTGGTGGTAGTGGTGTCAGAACGAGAAAATTAGATGTTCGACACGATTTTCGATACTTCCCATTGAATTAAACCACATACTACAAAAACATACGTATATACGTTATGTATAATCCTACCAAGATGATTGATTACAAGCAGTAAACTTCGATTTAATACGATTGGCTGTATAATCTTGGCAAAAAGAGAACGAAAGTGCCACTTAATTTACTCTAATGAGTTTTAAACTAGCATGGAAATGTGATGTTAATAAAACTTAGTACATATTTCTCTTTTGGTGTATTGAAATATGAACTTTATCTGTGTGTATCTCTCTCTCTCTCTCTCTCTTTCTCTTTCTCTCTCTTTCTCTGTCTCTCTTTTACTGTCATAAATTTAATACATTATTACTCATTTCTCACAGATCGGCTATTATCCTACAATCACCTGGACATCATTACGTTCATTTTATCTTTCTCGATTTATCTTTCTCTTTCTTTCTTTCTCTCTCTCTCTCTCTCTCTCTCTCTCTATCTATCTATCTGGATATGGTGAAACTCGTTTCGGTAGCTCTTGAAATCAAGGAAGAGGTATTAAACGAGCTCGAGAATTGTTGACGAGGAGTATGCGGGGGCGAGCCGTTACTTCGGCGCCGTTTTCGTCATGGAAACGTGCCTGCACATGCGAACGAATACGAAACAGCTGCACTCGCCGATCCATCGTCTAGCCTTGGTGTTCTACTATAAACTATAATATAATACTATGTTCTACAACAGAATTTATAACGAGACGCGACGAATAATAATCAACGCGTAACAAAATTGCGTTAGACATTTGCAACGACGTTCTTCTAGTTCTTTTTTTTTTTTTGAAGTGAAAACTTCTTTAGAATCAGGGTGATTTGAAAATCGTGAAACGGAAGAACGTGAAACCGATGAAAAAAAATAAATTAATTAATAAAATTCAATATATAATTTAATTCTATATATTTAATTCTATATTATTTAATTCTATATAATAATTAATTAATTAATAAAATTCTATATATAAAAATTCAGTATAACAATATGTTTGTCCAGTAATAATTTCGAAACTACTCAACTTATTTTAATGAAATTTATTTTATTTCACGTAATTTTTTCCAACTTAGCACATAGCACAATTTTTATAGCGATTTTTGTTGTATTATTTTTTATTAGTAATTTAAAGATTTTTATTTAGAGGTTATCTAGGTTCTGTAAGGTTCTTTCAATAGATGGCGCTGTATTACAATTCAATTATTTTGAAGCTTGGTTTTCTTTGAAGGTTTCACTTCTACCGTGTGTGATCTGCACACATCTTTTTTTTTTATCAAATTAATCCAATTCGTATTATAAAAAAAAATTCGGAAAAAAATCCTTGAAAAATCATCTTCGTTAGACTTTTGAAAAAAGAAATGTAAGCGTATTACCTCAATGAGAAATGGAACGAGCCATTAGGAAGAGAGGTACAACGGGAGGGAACAAAAAAATGAACTTTCTGATAAGAACGGATGATTCAGTGGACATAAAGATGTTAGATAATTAAAAAAAAGCGCGTTCGTATTTCCGTTCCATTTGAAATAACCAAGTGCACGTGTGTGTGGGCGTGTTATCAAACGAAATTTTCATTGGTGTTCTTTTTTTTTTATTCTCTAACGTTCTTGGATGGATGGATATGAAGTTCGCCCTTAAAAAATATTCTTTCCGAATGAAAATAAATATCATATTTTTTATATTTTATATCGGTAACAAGAAAAAGATAAATAAAAATTGAATCTATGCATTTAAAAAAAAAGAAAATTACGTTTTATCCAACGTAAACGAGGAACGAAAGAAAGATGTTGGGGGAAAAAAAAAAGAATAAAAGAATAAGAAGGAAGAAATGGTGTCGGTATGGTGTGCAGGTGTAAAGAGGAGTCCTTTTTTCAGAAGGAATAAAGAAGATGAGGCATCGGACAATGGCGGGAATCTTTGGGAGTCAGCGGTCCTCCTCCTCCTCCTCCTCCTCCTCCTCTTCCTCTTTTATCCTCCTTGCAGAACCGGCAAGTTAACCAAGTACGACGCGAGAATATAAACCAAGAGCAGCTCTTTTTAACCCACCCCCGCGACTACTCTAACTCACACCTCCTCCTCCTCCTCCTCCTCCTCCTCCTCCTCCTCCTCCTCCTCCTCCTCCTCCTCCTCCTCCTCTTCCTCCTCTTCCTCCTCTCGTTATGGATGCATCACGCTGAAAGCGCTCAAGGGTCTCGAAAGGACGAGAACGGACTTATGACGGGCCCCGCCGCAAAAAGAGATCCTTGTTGTGTTGAAGAATGGAAGAGATGGAAGAGAGTTAAAAAAACAATAAAACAACAAAAAAAATATATGAGAGAGAGAGTGAGAGGTCGCGAAGGCAGCCTGCCGTGAAACGCATTACGTATGCATCGCACTATCACGACGGGAATCCGAGAGCCCGACGTTCGCTAATTCGCGCTCACACTCCTTTCTTTTATATTTAACTACTCTCCCCCTTCTCTTTATCTTTATCTTTTTATCTTTCTTACTCTCTCTCTCTCTCTCTCTCTCTCTCTCTCTCTCTTTCTATCTATCTCTTCAACTACTCCCATAAGCAAAGAGTTATACACGAGAATATAATGTACAAGTGTTGCTACACAGATGTTGCATTTCATAAAATTGCATTAACTATATCTAACTAAAAGAAAAAAATATCATCTTTTTCAGTATTTTACAGTTAATAAAATTGTTTAATCTTATTCGGGTAATTGCATATTTTTGTGATTCTTGAATTTCAATTTTATTTCAATGAATAAGTTTTCATAAAAAATTTCGTTGCATCGCGAACAATTGTTTTGTTGTTATTTTAACTCTCTGGTAGCTTCTGCTTGAAAAAAATTAATTAATCGAGTCGAAAAAAAATTAGTAAAGACGTTTAATATCTCAACTATCATTGGTTTCTAGGAGAGAAGAACTCAGCGGGGTTACACGAACACGATGAAACCACCAGGTTCGAAATGAAGACATTTTTAGGCTTATCTCAAGTATACCTTCTCTGCTCGTAAAAGATGTTCATTCTTATTTTATACGTTTTTGAAATACTATAAGGACTTGATTGTTAATTAATTAGACGTAAGGAAATAATGGGAAATATAATTCGTACGTTAAAAGATAAATATGCGTTTATTCGTAGATATAGGTATGAACGGAATGAGAATTAAGCAACACGTGCGATCGTTACGAATATTCACATGTTATATTATTATAATAAGCATAGACACGTGCACACGCATGCATCCAAACGTATACGCGTGTGCAGACGCATCTCAATGCTATTCTATTTTTGTATTTTGATAAGAGGACGGGCAAACGAAATATTTCAATAACGTAATAATGACGTTATTACGCTATTTGGTCTTGCCGTACATTAAAACGAGCTTTACACGGCTTTCCGTTATAATTCAAATTCTAACTAATCTCTAATCAGATTAGAATTTCCTAACCGTAACGTCTGTTGCATCCAGGTGTCTGTTCGCTGAAGCGTAATTACGTGATCGATTTGGAAGAAGGAAGAATCCGACATGCTTCCGTACGAGTGTCCATGCAACTACGTATGCATATGCACAAAAATAAGAAGAATATTTCAATTGATCATCATCCTACTAGTGAATCGAATTTATAGTATCTATCGAAGCAGAAAATGATAGGCTTGTTATTTGTAAAATTCATTATCAAATTAGATAAGCTTATTTAGAGTAATATGTTGTTGAAGATAGGATAGGAAACTCTCATCTCTCATCTCTCATCAACGATTCAGGGGAAAGCGGAGAAGTGGCCTATTTCGATTCTAACGCAAACTAATAAGTAATCAGATTAGAAGGTACGCCGGTCGGGCTTGAACGTGGTGATGGTAGTGATGGTACACCCACACAACGTTAGTTCCCATTGCGGACGCGTAATCACGGCCAATATGATGACGCGCGAGCATGGACGTACCGTTGCCAATCCTGTTACATTTGTAATTGTTTGACGATATCCCTGGCTTGGTACTGTGCACCGGAATTAGAAACGTCCTGACAGATATACGAAACTCCCTTTGCAGAACTGTTTGAGATCGTGCAAATCCCGTGTTACCGTAAATATTGTCTATCTCTTGTGTTTGTACGTGCGTGCATGCGTGCGTGCGTTCGTGCGTGCGTGCTGCGTGCATTCAAAAATTTACTTGCAAACTTGGAACCTTTTTTATCGTACCGTCTACTCGACGACATTAACTCAACGTTGTCGCAGAATGATCAATACAATTTTCAAAAAAAAAGTGAATATTATTCGATATGAGGGTGTGTTCTCTAGGGGGGAAAAATTTCGACTCAAAACGCCGCACCATTTACATCGCAATCGCGAAACATATTGAAATACTGATTGCACGACGATGCATGCATGTGCCAGAACACACGGTCCACGATGTGTGCGCTAGAAATCGAAATATAAAAAGTGTACGCGCGCGCCGCTTCGATTCTCGTTCGGGGGAAGGTTACATTTTCAAATGAAACGATTTTTCGACGATTCTCCTCCTCCTCTTTTATTTTTTTTTTTTATTTTTTTTGATTCCTCTCTACTACGCGTTTAACGTTATCCCGCTATGCGCGAATTTCGATCGCATAGCGCTCGATTTTCCGAACGTTTTGAGACCGAATGAAATTCGACGAATTGTTTGAACGTTCACAAAGAGAGACAGAAAAGAGAAAGGGGTGCATGGGGGTTCGGGGGAGGAAACAGGTAGAGAAAATATTCGGAAATATTAGAAAATTATTCGATAGACCGTTGAATTTTTAATTATTCGATTCTGTGCGTGCACCCGTTCGTTTATCGAACTTCTAACAGTTTTTTCAAACCCAACCCAACCCCTATACGATAAGATTATTCATTTTTCTTCCCTTCTTTCTTCCATCTATCTAACACTTTCGATAAATCCATGCTTTTTCCTGTCCGCCCGCCCTCCCTTTTTCCGTTTTATTTTAATAAAACGCCACTTCCTGCTCGAGCACGTTAGGTCACGAACACATCCCTTCTTCCTTAACTCCACCCCGTTTGATATTTATGCTCTTACGTCACGAGAGAGAAATATATCCGTACAAGAGGAATATCGCATAAAAGAGAAAGAGAGAGAGAGAGAGAAAAATAAAGCTTTGTAAGACGATACACACACAAAGCTTTTTTCTTACCTATCCTAGGTGGAGAGTTTTTGCTAGCCGGTGCATTAATTAAATTCTAACTCGATCGAATGCGATTGCGTCAGGGGTTTTTTTCTCGATAATTTGATAAATAACAAATTATTATTGAAAATAATAATCCCATAAATAGATTCAACTTTTCGTACAATCCAATTGATGGAACACGTAGATGATGATGATGATGATGATGATGATGACGATGATGATGATTTTGTTTTGTGTTCTCAAAAAATGGGACGAAAAGAAAAAAAAAAGAAGGTAGAAATAGAGAAAGAACGTGTCTTTGTCGTCATCGTTGTCATGAACGAAAGCCGACGAATAAAAGGAGAGCACTTGCGGCGAAGGTAAGCGAGCATTACTCAAAGCCGTCGGACGGCCATAATCGATCAGCTGGATGTTGTTGAAAAGCGGCCCGAGCAATTTCGCGCGGTAAGATATATGCGTGCATGTATATACATACATATATATATATTGAAGTATATATATATATACTTCATGTGTGTGTGTGTGTACGAGTATGTAAGAAGAAGGAGGCCGACCAAAGAGATACTTCGAAACCCGTCGAGCCTTACCAAATAGGTATCGAGAATCGATAAAGGAAACTTTCGATACTTCCAAAAGTATCTCCAATTTTGAATAACAAATTAATTGAATCGAATCAAATTAGAACATTTGACGCTTTTTTTCTCTCTTTCTCTTTTTTTCTTACTTATTCATTTATTTATCTGTTAGATAACAAAGATTATTCGTTCTCGTGTTCGATATCCTAATAAGGAAAATGTAAAATTAAACGTGTAAGAGCAACCAAGAAAAAAAATAAAAAAATAAAGGAACAAGAAGAAGAAGTTAACACGATAAATAAAACTGTCCCGACGTGTGTAGATCGATCCGTTAAAGGGTCGAGAAAAGAAATTGGAACGTCGAGAGGAACGTCGATAGAGAACGGATAAGAGAAACCGTCTCGATCCTGTCCGGTCAACGACGGACATACGGACGGACGAAAGGAGCATGCGGTGCAGAGGTGCACTGTTAAAAGAGTAGAGAAAGATGAAGGTAAGGAAATAAGGGAAGGAACGTTTCTCAGAGACTGAAGACCGCGGCGGCGGTGCTGAGCCCATAATCAATCCGTTGGATGTTGAAAAGAGGCGCGAGCTATCTCACCCAAAGATCCGGGACGTCCCTCTCAACCCTCTCAGCGGGTAGTCACTTTCCCCCTTACCCTTACCCTCACCCTTACTTCTTCTCTTAACTCTTGGGACTTTATTTTTTCGCTGTTACGCGTTCACGTTCGCTCAAGCTTATCCAAAGTCGAGAAAATCGCAGGAAACCTCTCTCTCTCTCTCTCTCTCTCTCTCTCTCTCTCTCTCTCTCATTCTCGTAACTTGAGCTTTACGACTTTTCTATTTCCTAGAATCACATGAAAATGATAAAACGCAAGAGGTAAAAGAGGTGGACCGAAGGTAAAGGTGTACTCGTATAAACGACTAAACCGCTTCCGGCCTCAGATCTCGACTGAGGAGAAAGAAAAAGGTGAACGAGAATGAGATGCTGGTGGTGGTGGTGGTGCGCGATCGGATTCACATGCTTTACTTTATAGTCTATTTCATTCGAAATGCCTCCACCTCCTTTACTTTTTCTTCTTTTTCTTTTTCTTCTCTTCCTCCAGCTTCAACTCCAGCTTCAGCTCTTTAAAAGACCGCCTCGAACACGCTTGCTTCTTTATTATATGCTTCGACTTTGAACGTTTGCTCGCTTCGTGGGTGGAAATATCGGGCTACGAAAGTACCCGGACAAGACGATCGGACGGACCTCCAACTTTTTCCTCCCTCTCTAAAATCCTCTCTCTACTCGGCACTTTACCCTACGGAATTACATCTTCTCTTCGCGAAACAATTGAATTTTATAGTATCGAGGGCTTATCTATCTCTCAAACGGATTTACATACCTCATTTGAACTCTTCTAACGCCTTTTCCCTTATCTTTCTAATCTTTCCAAGAGTACGTTAGAAATAAATTATAATATTTTTGACCACGCACACACACACACACACACACACACACACGCACAAACGTAAATCGTATCATCGATGATTTTATTGTCACCAAAATTGATAGGAACAAAATGTAAGCCTAATTACAATCATCATCCATTGAAATAATATCGAGAATTGCATAAATAAAATAAATGGGTTGATTACATCGACAAATTATAATCGGACTCGTTTAAAAATACCTAACGGGAAGAGAGAGAACCTTTTATGAAAGGTGTAAGATACTCGAAAGAAAGTCAGGTGAACGATAATCGATGTTCGCCAAGTAGAGGTGGAAAGGAACGATCTATCCTACTTGGTGGAAGAGGGTTTGAAGGAGGTTTGAGGTGGAGGAAGAAGGCGTCGCGGGTTCCTCTCAAGCACAGCGGGACGTCCAGGGTTCGTGCAGAAGGTACTCCTTTGGCGTCGTTCTCGGTTAAATAGATGCCAACCGAGATTCCACCGTGAAGAAGGCTCCGACGGACGCTTACCTTGCCGAATGCTGAGGTAATCATAAAGCAACCACGAGTAGTAGAAGAAGAACGAACCAACGAACAAACCAACAGGAAGAAACAGAGGGGGACGAAGAATAAAAGTGGAGAAAGAGAAGGACAGAGATATGGCTTCGAGGCTGCCAGCACAGCCACAGAAGCGTGTTGGTAAATTTAACCTAACCGAATGGAGAAACACACACACACATACACACATATATATATACATGAATTTTACTTATGTAAGTACGACACCTCCACGCTTGTGTTCTATCTTTTTCTCTTTCTTTCTTTCGATTTATTCGGCGTTCAGGATTACGCGCGTCGAACGGGATCGAGCTGCGATAAAAGCACGCGAGAGTGAGAGAGAGAGTGAGAGAAAGAGAGTTTGCTCCAAAGCGACCCCCAGGAATTTGCTCTCGGGTTATCGCCGCGAACCTTCTCGCTACGTTTTCTTCTTTCTCGGATCTCGTTAATGGCGAAAATTGTTTCGAGATTTAAGACGAATTTTCGAGAGAAAGAAAGAAGAGCAACCAACAACCATCTTTCTCGACGAGGGAATTTCTTACCCTCGACATGACTGCTTTCCTTTCATCCTTCTTCTTCTTCTTCTTCTTCTTCTTCTCGCGATCATGTACGAGAGATATTGGATTCATTTTCGAGCTAACGGTATCGACTTATCAGTCCTCTCTCTCTCTCTCTCTTTTTCTTATATCCCTTTGGAGAAACAGAATACAACCAGGTCAAAAGTAAAACTAGAATTAGTATCGAAAAATGTAACACGGTCAGACATTTGAAATTTGTCGGATACATTTCTAGTGATATTATTTATTAAATAGTATGTTAGAATTCTTTTCCCATCTGAAAAGGAATCCCTCCCTGTTCAATCAAAAAAAAAAAAAAAAAAAAATAGGAGTAAGAGAAAAAAGTAATCCGAATTACACGTCGACACTTTGAGGTTCTCTTGAATTCTGCTGTTCCTTCCTTTCCTTCCTTCTTTCCTTCCAAGATCCTTATCGGACGAAAGAAGAAGGATGGCTGCATGCTGGATGCCAAGTCCGACGTGATGGAACACGACGAAGGTGGAGAAGATTCTCTCCTTCGGTCAACCCGATGGAGGTCGAAAGGTTGAACGTTCCTCGATCGACAGCTGCCACGAAGTCGCATTCCCATCTTCGCGTAGGTGAGAGATTTTCTGCGGCATGTGTTTCCGATCCTTTTTTTAGTTTTTTTTTATCTTCTCAAACTCAGAATCTTCTTTTTTTTTTCTCGATACACTCTGAAGATCTTTCCAAATGATTTTTGATTTATTTTACTCGACTGTACTATATCTTTTTTTTTATTTTATTTATATATATCCTCGTATGCAAATAAATAAGAAGAGAAAAAAAGAGGATAAAATACATTAAGGGGAGAGGACAAGTAAGCAATAAAAAGTTTGTATAACTCGTAAGTAAGTAAGTAAATAAATTTATGCGTGTATAGAAGTAAGTACTTAAGTACTTTAGGTAGAGAGGTACTATTAAAGGAGTGCCTACCGTTTTGGAGAGAGAACAAGATCGAAATCTTGAGAAAAAAGGTACGTCCAAGCTTCCTTCCAAGGAACACACACACACATACTCACACTCGCTCTGTTTAATCTCATCGTACATTTCTTCGAGAACTCTCAGTTACTCGTCGGCTTCCGCATCGCGATTAGACTCCACAAGAAGAAGCGTTTTGTACAAGGAGACTCTTAACAAACCTAACTTCCTAAACTACTATCCCTCTTTCTCCCTTCCATCCCCTTTTTCTTTCTTTTACGTCGAAAGATATCATCCTACGATCAGAACGTACGATTCTTTCTCTCTCTTTTAATCGTCATTGATGTACTAAGCCTTTTCTAACAAAAAGACTCGCTTCGCTCGTGCGCTCAACTTCGCTCTCGTGGGCAATCGACAACTTCGCACTAGTTGGACATACTATTTTTTATTACAAATGCGGGGACATATTTGGTACATAATTGGGGTCCAGGGGCAGAGCTCCGGCGGGGGCGGAGCCCCCCTCTCCATAAAATAATACTGAAAAAGTTAAAAAATTTTAAAATAAATTTATTTGCATAACGGAACTTTGTTTTTTTTAAACAACGGAATATCGTTTCCCCCCAATTTCCGAGTGGAGTTTCTTTCACCAAGATCGATAGCGTATTCAAACAGGAAATAAAATAAATGAAAAACTAAATATCTTATCGTCTAAGATAGCGTCTTTAAACAAGAAATAAAATAAAGAAAGAACTACATATTTTATCGCCTACAATATTGGCATTTGATTGTCTTTTTTTTATCGTCAATTTGCGTGTGTTAAGTATAATTTGGGTGCAACAAGTAAACTTTTCGCACACAAATTGACATTTAATGTACTCAAAACGCGTGTTGTAATTGTAAAGTAGGCAAACAGCGCCTTTTCGACCCCAATAGCGACCCCAAAGATAGTACTTTTCTCGTATGAGTAATAAAAAATTCAATTTGAACCTTCCATTACTCACATAAGTCGAATTTATCTTAACCTGTCTTAATAGTTTCGATTAATCCCACGAAACGTGTTGCTAAAACCTTTGAGTCTATGTGCATTGTGAATTGGAGAAGAAAGAAAAATTTGAAAGCCATCCATCGAAGGATGGTGTGTAACGTTAACTACGACGATCCGGAAATAATTATCATCGATTAAACTTGGAGCACGAGTTAAAGGCAGCAATTACCGTTAATCCTAACGAAGCGAAATCTTTCTTCTCTTTCTGTCTTTTTGTCTTTATTTTTTTTTTTTTTTTTTACTAGCAGCAACAGCAGCAGCTAGCCCTTAACACAGATCGATACTCTTCCTGGAATAAAGATCACCGTGGACGGATGAGAAAAAGGATTGCATGGAAGTATATCGAAGGGAAGTCGAGATGAACTTTCGATCGCAAATTTGGTGAACCTTTTAATCGTTCGAGTTTGCACGCCTGTCAGAGCAAAACGGAGAAATAAAAAAAAATTACAAAAAATAAATGAAAGAGAGAGGTCCTATCGATTGCCGTCACTCAGTAATTGAACGTTCCTCTCTCTCTCTCTCTCTCTCTTTCTCTCTCTCTTTCTTTCTCTCTTTCTTTCTCTTTACCAAACATTTTCTACGAACCTTTCCATTTTTGAATCCCTTTGAAACTACTACTACTACTATCAAAAGAAATAAGGATTTGCGGTCTGCCGTGTTTACCGAATAAAATGGGTAAGCGTACAGCCGAGCTTTTTGACGGTACCAAAGAAAAAAAAAGAAAGAGGAAAGAGAGAGAGAGAGGGCAGTACATCGCGTACCCATTAAATGGCTAATAAGTGGACAGACACTGCCGGGTTACGCGCTCGTTTTTTCTCCACTCCGAAGAAAAGAGTCAAAGAGAGTGAGTGAGAAATAAAAAGGGAATGCGTTTAGCCCTCTTTCTTTTTTTTTCTTTTTTTTTGTTAACTTTGCTCATTCGATTTCTCCAGCCTCGTAGTAGTCCGTTTAGCGTGCCTTGTTTCACCCTCTTACCCTTTCTACCCTTTTTTATTTTCATTTCATTCTTTATGAGATTTTTTCTATTTTTTATTTGTTATTTTTTTTTTGTGGTTGTTTTCTCAACTAACTCCCTGTGCTCTTTCAACTTCCATATCGTTGACTCTCCCGTGCCTTCCTTCGTATTCGTCGAGGTTTTAATACGAGAAGAAGGGAGGGAACTGGAGTATGGTGAAAGAGGAGAAGAGAGGAGAAGAGAGGAAAGAAAGAAAGAAAGAAAGACGGCCGTCGGGATTTCGTGAGAGCGTGTTCGAGAAGGGTCCGAGAGGACCCTGCCGAAGTTTGTAACTCCTTCTGCATCCAATTAAGTCCTGTGCAATAACTTAGGTCAAGGCGGACACCGATACCAAGGA
Source organism: Polistes dominula (assembly GCF_049000335.1). Classification (NCBI taxonomy): domain Eukaryota; kingdom Metazoa; phylum Arthropoda; class Insecta; order Hymenoptera; family Vespidae; genus Polistes; species Polistes dominula. Next base: position 7,064,063 of record NW_028300899.1, read on the forward strand.
AACGTAGTCTTTCCCTCTCTCTCACTCTCTCTCTTTCTTCATACATTCTACTCTCCTCCTCTTTCCTTATCTTCCATTTTCGTTAGCAACAAATGGTTGCTTGAAAGCGACGACGATGTGCAAGTTCGATTTAGAAAATCGATGGACTAGCAACTAGATTATAGGAAACTATGAGGATCATTGCTGAATCAGTCGCAGCTGTCGGACGTTCATCGGATTTTGGGATAAATCCTTTCTGTAATAGACATGATCAATCTCTCTCTCTCTCTCTCTCTCCCTCTCTCTCTCTTTCTCGTTTTACTCCCTTTGCTATAACCGATATTAATTTCTTCAACGATTTATCGACAGATTAAACGAGAAGAGAAACAGAATTGTTTCAACAACAAAATCACTCGAATATCTTTAAACGAAACAAAAAATAACATAAATAATATAATAATATAATTAACCAGTTGACTGTGGAATTTAGTTTCAAAAGATCACCACATGGTGCGGAATTAAAAACAAGCAACGACGTGTATACACGTCGAACGCAGGACAAATGGTATTATTATACATTTTATGAAAAACGATGAAGGATTACATTTTTATTCAAAGTCAAAAAAACTAACAATTCGTTTATGAATACGTTATTCTTACTAAAAGCTTGAAAATTGTGAAAAAATAATAAAATACATAAACTAAAAAAAATTGAAGATAGCAAGAATAAAGAAGAAAAATAAGAAAATAGTTTACAAAATTTCAAGCTATGTATTTGTGATATGTTTTAAAGCAGGGTACTACGCAAAGTGCGACTTCACAGGTCGTACACCAAAACCTTGTTTCCTTGCGTTGTCCATTTGTTTGAGCAAACGGCACACATCTTATAAATAAAAATAAATATAAATAAATATAAATAAAAAACATAGAGGTCGTATTGGTAATATAAAGGGTAAATACCACCAAATAATATTCTTATTACATTTTATTGAGATTTCGAGTTTTTATAGTGAATGGTAATTTTTTATTTTACACGACGAGTATACACGAGTCAAACGCATCGCAGTAGAGATTTGGTCCGACGTATATACACGTCGAACACACTTAACTGGTTAAATAATAAAAAATTGAGGAAAGATTGAAAATAATGATTACTCGAGTTCTAACACGAAGAGAAATATGATAGTCAAAGACGCGACGCGACGCGACGCGACGCTACGAACGTACACGTATCGTCTTCGTTTCGAACGAGAGATATATGCAGTTGTAGATAGTAGCAAAAGAGATAACATAAGTGCACTACCATCTATCTATCTACTTACATAGTTAGCGCGAGAACGAATGCCACAAGAGACGCCGTTAAATACGATCTGTTGTGTTACGTTTGAGAAGCACATCTCTTTCTCTCTCTCTCTCTCTCTCTCTCTCTCTCTCTTGGAATATCTATTCACGTGTAAGTACATTTTCTCGCGAACCTTTGACAACGATACACGTGAGAATTTATGTTAAATTATCTTTCAAAAATACTTAGAATCTATTTATTTAAATATTATAAAGCATATTAAACAAAAGAAAATATTTAATAAATAATATAATTTCTATAATTAATATAATAATTTAGTAAACCTACTTATATAATTAATCAACCCATTAACATAAAAGAAAATATTCAATAAATAATATATAATGTAATAATTTCTATAATTAGTAAACAAACCCTCTACAATATTTATAATTAAACAACCCAGTAAAAAAAATAACAACAACAGTAACCATTCCATTTGTTCGTCCTACGTCTCGTATAAAATATAATTCTAAGAAAATCAGCATATTATTTTATTACAACGTTAAACAACAAAAATATGAAATAGAATAAGCTAAACAAACATTCCAGAAAGTTATCCAAAAAATGGGTTGTCGTTTGACTATAAAATCGTATCGAAATAACGTGATTTTCAGTTGGATACGATCAAAAATACGTCCTATTTATCGACTTTGAGGTGTCGGAATCGTTATTACCATCGTTACGTTCTTCGAACGGCAAGTGTCAACTATAAATATCTCTTTACGAGCATTGCTCTCTCCCTCTCTCACAAATACAACGAGAAAGAGAGAGAGAGACAACGACGTTAGTCCCTAAGAAAATCTTCTACCGAATACGATTACGATCGTACCTACGAACATTCTCGTTCTCTTTAACAACGAATCACTATGCTTAAAATGCTACGCGATTTCTTCCCATCCTACCATCTCTTTTATCATTTATTTTCATTGCCTTATCCTTAGACACACATATATTACATAAATATTGCATTCGATTTGGCCTATACAATACTATAAACATTTTGATTTCTTTTATACATGAACAATTCTGACATAGCTTTATTATTAAAACAACGAGCCAATAAAATATTAAAATATATATATATATAAAGATAATAATAATGAAGTTTTTGGGGGTAAGAAAAACAATTAGGAAATGGTATATCCCATTTCCATAAACAATTATATCTGTTATCTGAGTCAATTCAAGTTGGTAACTCGTTTTACATCCAATTAAGTTCCTCTCAACGAAGTTACAATCGATGTGCCAGATGCCAATAGGAATAACACAGAGAAAGAGAGAGAGAGAGAGAGGATTTCACTCTTGGTAAGATCGTAGATTGAACTCTTGGAATTCGATATATAATACAATAAAACGAAGAAACATAGTGAAACGGTTTGGACCGTGACGTTGACTAGAGGCATTCACCTTTATTAAGGGGCTAGTTTCGTCGAGAGTAGTATACCCCAAGTACCTTAAAGCCAATTCCATAAAACGAATGAGTAATCCGTATCTACGTTACCACGATTCCAAACTCGAATCGACATTCAGATTTATCGAGTTTTAAAAAGATTCGAGAAGCTATATACGCGGCGTGCCCATTTCAAACCGAACTAAAACATCGAACCTCTCTCTACCTACGAGTCATTTCTACGTCGTTTAACTTTAAAGCACCATTTCGATCTTTCTACTTTTATTTCCTAACAAAAAGAATTAAACTATATATTCAACAAACGTATAGATCGATCATTATTGCATTTTTCTATAATTAAAAAAACGAAACGATATGTTATAGATACAAATATAATAACACCTTGTATTATTATTATTATTATTATTATTATTATTATTATTATTAACTGGCATTAGGAACTCGAAAGTTCATTGCCGCAAATACCAAATCTCGCCATTGTTCCTGTCCCTGAGCGCGATCCTTCCATTCGCGGTCTTCGTATCCTATTTCTTTCAGGTCTCTTCTAATATTATCCTCCCATCTACGTCTCGGTCTACCTAGTGGTCTTTTCCCGTTTGGTATACCGACCAATATTTTGTGCGCCGTTCGATCCTCCCCCATGCGCGCCACGTGACCAGCCCATCTTAATCGGCGTGATTTTACGACGTTGATAATGTCCGGTTTGTTGTACAATCGATGTACTTGAACGTTATGGAGTTTTCTCCATTCGCCCGTTTCTTCATTGCGTTTTGCACCGAAGATTTGACGAAGAACTTTGTTTTCGAAAACCCTAAATTTCTTTTCGTCCCATAACGTAAACGACCACGATTCGCTACCATAAAGAACTACCGGCAGGATGATTGTCCTATATATCTTGACTTTTAATCACCTAGACAGCAACCGCGAGCTGAGTAATTTGTTAACCGAATAAAAACATGAGTTTCCTAGATTGATTCTTTAATAGCACCTAGTATATAGGTGAAAATCGACATCCTTCATTTCTCAATGTTATAAGATGTAAAATTGGAATCGTTTGTAGTTGAAAAGAGGTTTCTCGTGGTCGTTGTTATCTATATCTATCGATGGTAGATTTGGTTGGAAGGTAACGATTGGAAGACAGAGATAACGTGGCTAGGATAGGTCAGTTATCGGCACCTCTAGTATACGATAGCATTACTACAAACTATGAGGATAGTTTTGGCCCTCCTCTCTCTCACAAATCTCGTACAATAATTTAGGATATTGTGTATATGCAATCTGAGTGAGAGAGAGAGAGAGAGAGAGAGAAAGTGGGAAGAGATTCAAACTCATCCTTCGGCAACGAGAGAACAACAATATGTACTAACCTCTCCAAATCTTAGCATTAACATTGGATAAGGGCTTAGTACCTGTACAGGCTTATATCGATCTATCGATAGAGAATACTCGATTACTCGTCTATTATGTGGCTCGGTTATCTAGCTTATTCATGAACCATTTAATCTGTTTAAATGATATCCCTCTTCAAATCGATGCAAACTAAGTGTTCGTAAAAGATCTCTTCTTCTTAATTAGATTTATATTTTACATTTTCATTTTTATTTTTGATTTAGATAAAAATAACATTTTTTGTCTCTAACTTAAATAATTCTAAACACTTGACACATTTTAAATAGATTTATTATTACGTGTATATATTTGAGTTTGTGTGTGTGTTAGAAAATAGAATCGATGTTACGTTTTTAGACTAATAGTTTCCGAGAGTCACACTAACGAGCCCCTCGTTTGCTCGGCTTTTTACGATACCCACGTCGCGTCCGCTTCTAGATGACAGCAGACGATTAGAAAACAAGGAGGGACACGGACTGGGAGTGTGACGTACTTTGACTCTCTAGCTCCCATACTTTCGATATCCCAAATGAGAACAGAACGTAGACCCTTCTCTACTATTATACAACGTCGTTTGTGATATCTCTCTACCGGTTACATCGACACCCAATTATGTTTAACACGATTAAACAAAAATTGCATCAACAAAATCTGCATTCTATGAGTATAGGTATTTTCTTTTTCTTTTTTTTGCATTATAACGTTCGAGGTTATAGAGTGCAATATTTGTGGCATAAATTTCTTTTGTTAAAAAAAACCTGAGATGTTTTGTAAGGACGAGATATTTAAGTTACCCTTAAAAATGGAGAAAAGTACAAAAAAAAACAGATGTGTGCAGATCACACACGGTAGAAATGAAACCTTTAAAGAATACCAAGCTTCGAGACGTGAATATTTCGAAACAATTGAATTGTAGTACAGCGCCATCTATTGAAAGAACCTTACAGAACCTAGATAACCTCTAAATAAAAATCTTTAAATTACTGATAAAAAATAATACAAAAAAAATCGCGATAAAAATTGTGATATGTGCTAAGTTGGAAAAAATCACGTGAAATAAAATAAATTTCATTAAAATAAGTTGAGTAGTTTCGGAATTATTAGTGGACAAACATATTGTTACACTGAATTTTTATATATAAAATTTTATTAATTAATTAATTAATATATAGAATTAAATAGTATAGAATTAAATTATATATTGAATTTAATTAATTAATTAATTAATTATTTTTGTTTCATCGGTTTCACGTTCTTCCGTTTCACGATTTTCAAATCACCCTGATTCTACAGAAGTTTTCATTTCAAAAATTAAATGCGTTGCATTTCAAAATCAATAGTAGGTTAAACAACACAATCAAAATAAGAAATTCACTATAATGATGATAATAATAAGTTGATAGAAGAGTAAAACTTAATTACTTTTTATTCGTATCAAGCTGTTCATTGTCCCTATTCCCCAAAAGAGCCCTCCCTGCTTTTCTCTCTCTCTCTCTCTCTCTCTCTCTCATTCTCTCTTTTTAAATCTGCATTGGGTTTGAACGACGTCAAAGTTTGTAAAGAGGAAATAAATCGGCAAGAGAACAGCATCGCGTGCGTTATCCGTAATACAAAACGTTATTATCGTTGATGAACGACCGACGTCGACGAATGCGGCGGATTCGTTTTTTTCCCTGTCAATAAAGTTGGCCAGCTGACAATGAGAGCCAACGAGCCCGGCACGGTACCCGACCGACCGGCTACTGACCGCGGAATTAACCTCACTTTAAGCGAGGTATGTACACATACATACATACTACACGTATAAGTAGAACATTCAAGAGAATCTACTTCGCATCTAATACATGCACGAGAAAATACACGCACGTGATTCTATTTCTCTCTTTCTCTTTCTCTTTCTCTTTCTCTCTCTCTCTCTCTCTCAACTTATTTCTTCGTGTGAGAGAGGGAGAGCAAAGTATCTTAAATTAGGACAGATTGCTGTAACGTTCCACGAAAAGTGAAACAAATAATATACTAGACTACTATTCTCAACACAAGACGCGCTTTCACTCGACTATCCACTTCGATAATTCGAATAAAATAAATCATTGCTCGTGATATCCTATAATTTCTTGAAATTGAACCTTAAAACAGAACGAGGAACAGCAGATGATGCAACGGGGGAGAGTTTTCAACCAATCCTATTTTCTTCTCGATGCTTTCACGTTCGAAGAAAAAATACGCGTAGAAAAGTACGATCAACGATGAAAAGAAAAAAAGAAAAAAAGACATGCAAAATGTAAAATAAAAAAAAAGAACAAGGGTAGGAAGAAGCAGACGATTTATGACGAACGATTCGCCGACTAATTTACCCGAAGGATTACAAATTACGCAACAACGAGCGTTCATCGGGACCTGGTAAAATGTAGTTACGCTTATACTGAAGGAGAGTGATTACGGTTCGAACAATCTAATTGACATTAAAATTGATGCAGTCGGGGGCAATTTATTTGCCACTTGTACAGAAGCAGAAAGTTAAAGAGAGAGAGAGAGGGGAATAGCATGCATGCACACGGAGGGTCGCATTCGTTACTAGCGAGAAGATATACGATAATGATTAATGAGAAAACCGGTTTGTCGAAGATCTCCGCGTTAGGAAAAAGTGAACGAATATGGGATGCTTCCACACGAATAACAGACCAAAAGAGAGAGAGAAAGAGAAATATATTCGAAACGTAATTCGAATAATATGAAATGCTTCTTCCGCTTTGAGTCATACGCCGACAATGAATCCGTCCCAGACGCTTAATTACTTCCGGAAACGAATTAGTGGAATGCAATAAAGATAAACTTCAAACTCGTCATCCTCTTCATAATAGTAATAGTAATAGTAGTAGTAGCAGTCAGCCATACCAGAAAATGGGATCCGCGTATCTGCCCTATAGTAAGGCATTTTCGTACATGAATTCTTAACGGAGTATTTATCTCTTAGCCCTCAGGCGGTAACCAAACACAAGCTCACCGAACCAACCAACCAACCAACCAACCAACCAACCAACCAGCCAAACAGCCAACCAGCTAAGGAATGAAAGGGATCATCTCTCGAATCTCGATCGTTACATCTAATTTAACTAACATCTTCAAACTTTCAACTTAGTTACGAATACATGTGCAAGAGCAAACGTGATTGTCATCTTCTCGAATCCGTTAGCTTTAACATAATTATTCGTTAATAAATTTTCTCTTTATTATCCGAAACGTTTCTGTTTTCGTAAGAGTCCAAACTTATCAAAGATAATTCTTTCTTTCACGAGTGTGACTCGTTAATTCGATAAGCAAAAGGGGAGAAACCTTGTGGCTACTTCTGTGCGTGTCGTTTCGATACGAACCGAGCAGTTTCCGCGTTAATTAGAAAGCCCATTCTCTCTTTCTCTCTTTGTATTCCCCTTTCTTTATAGAACGGAAAGAAAGAAGAGATGATCATAGCTCTCAAGTAGAAAGGGAATCCTTTAACTATCGTGATGCATCGTGTCGGAGATAGAAACGTCAGATGAAGGACGTTGACCGATCCATCAACTCGAGAGAAAAGCTTCTGATATCTTCCTACGATTAGTCGCAACCGTGGAAAACTTATCTATCGACTATAGACTTTGTCGTACCCTTTTCTTTCATTCCCTTTTACCCTGACTCAACAACCCCCTTCCTTCCTTCTTTGACTTCTTATCTCTTCACCTCTTCTTTGTATTCTATCCACCATCGTTTTTTTCTTTATTGTTTTTTTTTATTTCTTTCTTTTTTTCAAACCAACGCTAACAGATTTATTCTCATCCGTCTCTCGTTGTCTTTCTACTCGAGTAAAAACACGCTTCAAGAAAGAGAGAGAGAGAGAGAGAGAGAGAGAGAGAGAGAGAGAGAGAGAGAGAGTACACGTTGCGTGTAGTACTTATGCGTCATGCGGCACACGATATGCATAACGAGCTCGTTTTACTCGAAATGGCGTAGAGGCAAAAGGAAGTCTCGGTTGGTAGAAGATCGGTAAGAAGAAGAACTCCAAGCTTTTGCTTCTGTTTCTGCTTTTGCTTCTGTTTCTGTGTGTTAGAATTTCTTCTTCGCTTTCTCGTTTAAGTACCTCTGCTAATATAACATTTCCCTTTATTCACCAAGACCAAAGAAAAAGAGAGAGAGAAGAAAAAAAAATAGAAAATAAAAAACACCTTCGCTTTGCAATGATAGGGGTTGCATTTTTTTTTCTTTCTCGATGGTGGATAGCAAAACCATTCGTGGCATTTCGAAAAAGCTTTGGTATTCGTACGGCGATGGTAATTCGCGTTAACCGCGAAGCCGGTGCCCAACCCTTCATCCTCCTTCACCCTCATCCTCGCGAAACGCCATCGGTATTTACTAAGAGGGTTTTAAGTCAGAGTTCCTTTTCTTGTCGATGCTAAAAGTACGAACATTGCTATACACTTATACATATATATATACTATAACTACTACTACTACACCACTTGTGCAAAGCGTTGGCATAAGAAGAAAAACTTTTTTACGGAAAAAGAACAGAAAAAGAGAATGGATAAATGGTTCAATTTTAATTAACTTTTAAATACAAGTTTTCTTTTTTAATTCTATCAACGTTCTCTCGGATGATATATTAATTTCATTTCTTTATTTTTTTTTTTTTTTTTTTTGAAGGAAAAGAAAGAAAGACATGTTCACAGTTCGTAAAACTTTTTGATCGTCCTCGATCGATTTTGACTTGGCGACGAATAAAATCTAATAAGCATAGAAAGGTTTACTCCAGTCATACATGTGACTCATCCTACGTGAAAAACCGACTAACCCCACCAACCAAGTTCTCAACGTCGTGATCTGGAATATCGAAAAGTATGATATGAGTTTGTTTAGTAAATCCTGAACAAGTTTGTGTTCTCTCGCTCGCACCGGTTTTTGCTCGCGACGTTAGCAAATGTAAAACAGGGAATTGTAAACGAAAGAACAAAAAAAGAAAAATGAAAAAGAAGAAAAATATCCAGTGAAAAGAAGTCGATACTCGTCAGATTCTAAGAAGAGAAGAATCGGATTTACGGACACGGAAAAAGAAGGTGTTTCATCAAGAATTTCGAAAGCACCTTTTCTGCACCTCCAAGAGCAATGCATTCTGATAGCTCATTGTTGAAACCAGCTCAAGAAATGGAAAAAGAAAAGGTAGAAGAAGAAAAAGAAGAGAAAGAAACAAACGAAGAAACAAGAGGATGAGAGTAGAGAAGAGAAGCATTGAAAAGTTTCGAGGGGGCGTTTCGAAATGGAGACGTAACAGCAGAGTTTGCCTTATTCATGAGTTCCATGGGATCCACGGCCGGTATAACTGATGGAAGACGGGGTTGTAAGGCCACAATGTCCGTGTACCAAAGTTGTATCAACGAACGGCCTCGGTCCTTGCCGCGTAACGACGATAATATGCTACGTGCTTCGTGTCTGAAACGAAGACAACGACAACGACGACGACGACGACGGCTACTACTCGAATCGAATACACTCTCCTTCCTCTTATCTTTCTCTTTCTTTGCTATTCGTCTCGAATAACCTTCTCGACTCTCGTTCTGGACAACCGAGGTTCTAAGGAATCTTCGTCGTGGCACGACCTTTAGCGAGGTCACAATACCTTCTCCTCCTCCTCCTCCTTCTTTTACCGATCGTGAAGCTTCTTGAACTTCAAATCATGTCCTCGTCTATCCATTCGACTCTTCTTCTTCTTCTTCTTCTTCTTCAACATCTATCTCTTTCTCTCTTGTTCAATGCTCGTGGGGTTCAATGGAGTCGATGCGATTAGACTAACGAGTTCGCTCTCGCGGAAATGTGCTCGTGTGTAGCCCCTCCTCTCCACTCCTCCTCCTTCTCCTCTTCTTCTTGTTCTTGTCTTCCTCTTTTCTAAAGTCCAGCTTCTATCTGAAATCGCTTGGGAATCTTTCTTTACGCCAACCAAACTGCTTGGAAACTACTATTCTGTTTGCCTTTCGATCCGCTACTTCTTCCTCCGTTTAAATCGATCTCTTGTATCCTGGAATACTGTTTCCTTGTTTTCCTCAAGTAAAGGTATACTTCGAGATCTATGTGTTTTCGCTCCTTACGAGAAAGATTAGAGTAAACACCTAATAGTTATATCATCTCGTACATCTACTATTTGCAAGTAGTCAAGGAAAACTAAAGTAGGAAGGAAGGATGTGTTTCTGTTCTCAACGAAAAAGTTTTGCTGAAAAACTCTGGACGAAAAGATTACACGAGCCAAAGTGAAAACTACAAGAAGTTATTTTCTCTCTCTCTCTCTCTCTCTCTCTCTCTCTCTCTCTCAAATACGCAGAGAGTGTGTGTAGGTGGTGGTACACGTTGCAACGTCAGAGAGAATAATAGCGTTCGACGGTTAGTATGCTCTCAACGTCCGAGGATTTTTAGGACACTTCGCGGTTCGTTCTGAGTCACACTTTGGTAAGAGAATCCGTACGTGACATTAAGCAGTAATGCCACGTGGCACTCGCGCATCCAGTCGTACATAGAGAGAGAGAGAGAGAGAGAACTTGAAATACTATTACCACTAGTCACCACCATTTCACACTACCTTCGCAGAGACAAACCTACTGCACACGAACACATACACACACACACGAATAGTAGTAGTATTCACATGTAAAATGTCTCTCACGTGTGCTCGACCCTATCCACATACGCGTGTGCCCACACACGTATTCTCTACCTGTACACATATACATACTCGTCCACCTTCGCAGACTGTTGTCCGTCTTCAAACGGTTTTCTCCAGAGCCTAAGATATCACGAA